>NC_048218.1:87183007-87323600 GCF_002007445.2 Ailuropoda melanoleuca
TTTTAAAGATTTTATTTATTTATTTGACAGAGATAGAGACAGCCAGCGAGAGAGGGAACACAAGCAGGGGGAGTGGGAGAGGAAGAAGCAGGCTCATAGAGGAGGAGCCTGACGTGGCTCGATCCCATAATGCTGGGATCACGCCCTGAGCCGAAGGCAGACGCTTAACCGCTGTGCCACCCAGGCGCCCCAAGAAATATTTATTTAAAAAGCATATAGTGCCTTCGTTATCAATTGATATTCTGACAAGTTTTTGTAGAACCTTACAAGCTAATTTTCACATTTATATGGAAGAACAAAGGGCAAGAACAGTCAAGATATTCTTACACAAGAAGTAAGTAGGAACAATGAACTACCAGATAGGACATCTTATTTTAAAGACATACGGCTAAAACAGTATTGTGTTTGCACACCAATGGAGGAGGAAACTGAAGAATACAATTGAGAGCCCACAAACAAATCTATACATGTACATAAATTTGATTTGTAACAATTTTGATATATATCACTAAGGAACAATGGAATTCTCAATAAATTAGATAGAAAAATAGAAAACTATGCCCCTAACTAAATCATCACAATCATCATCATCATCATCATCATGGTAGATTAAATATTTAAATGTTAAAGGAAAAATTATAAAGATTTATAAAGTAGTGCAAAAATATTGTCTCAGGATATGGAAGAACTTCTTAAAACTCTAAAAACACTAAATGTAAAGACAGAAATTGCTAAACTAGATTATACTGAAATGAAGAACTGTTCATTAAAAGATACAATAAAAAGAGTGGAAATAAAAATCAAAACCTGGGAGGAGATATTTATGATACATGTAACTTATAACAAGTTCATGGCCAGAAAAGAAATATCTCCTCTAAGTCAATAAAAAAGACAAACAATCCAATTTAAAAAAAATTTAACTTGGCAATGATTTTAACAAGCACTTAGAAAACATACATACAAACAAACATCTAGAAAACCCAAATTGTCAATATCTAAAAACATTCAATTTCATTAGCAATCAGAGAAAGGCATACAATTTAAACCACAATTAGGCAACACTTGTACATATCAGATTAGCAAAAATAAAAAAAACTATCAAGTTTGGTAGAGGATTATTATAAGAGAATTGTCACACATGGCTCCAAGAATTGAGACTACATTAGTTCACTAAGTTTAACTATCAGCACTGGAAACTAGAGCCACTTGTATCAACATTATCCCAGAAAATTTTGTTTATGAAGATAGGCTTTAAACTAATAAATAACTTTACTCTTTGCATCAAGAAATTTCTACAAACCAATACATCCAAAAAAATAGCTTACTCTTCTGTGCAAACACCAACTTCTCTGGGCAATATGTTGTTCACTTGGACAAATAGCTCATTTATCAGTCTTCCCTTTATCATGTCCACCATCCCTAATTTATTGTCATGAATTTTTCCCATTAACAATTATTCGTCTGAATTAAAACACTCACCCTAAAACTTAAGTCTAGACACTCAAATCTTCTATTAATATTTCCTCCAGGATATTCCCTCCTGAAATATTACTAAGATTCAGTCAAGGTATTGTCCTCTCTTAGTGAAATCAGTGTAATAATTTTGCTTAATCAATAGACTATTCTGGATTTTTTTGGGGGGGAGGGACTTGGCAGTCAATTATCCCAGCAATTTAGCATTACCTAATAGGTTTAAATATGAGTCTGTAATTCCATTCCTTGGTATATATCCTAGAGAAACTCTTATACAAGGAGGCTTGCATAAAAATTATCTTAATAGTAGCTGGAAACAAACCAAATACCCCTCAACAGTGGAGCAGTAGATAAATTTTGGTGTATATAAGCAATAAAATGTTTTACAGTAATAAAAATAAACAAACTACAGTTATACCTACCAATGTGGATGAGGAAGAGGGAACTCAGCTTCTCTTCATTACCACTTAAAATTTGTGTTACTATTCTAAAACTTAAAACTCAGCTAACACATATCTTTACTTATTCTTCAAGGTCAAATACACCTTTATTCCTCTGAACAAATACTGCAACTCTCTTTTCGAATAGTTGACTGAAAGAAGATATATCACACAGAGAGGTTAAAAAAAGCCCGTTATAAAAAAAAGAAAAGAAAAAAGTAATAACATTTTATTGCTTTAAAATACTTTTATTATTTCCTCAAGTCATCTGACATAAAAATTGTAAGTTTTTCTATACTGAAATAATCTTGCTTCCTAAGATTCTCATCAGCCTCTTATTCATGCATTTACTACTTGGTCCCACATTCCCAATCATTTAGTGTTTTCATTCTGACATATCCCTCTGTCTTCATACCCTCCTCCAACTGGGTTATCAATAATCTGAATTAGCCAAGATTATTAATCAAAGAAGATATGATGAGCCATAATTACTTGATCTTGCTTAGTCTCATTCTTCCAAACCAGGGTTTTTAAAAACTTTAATTTCTTTTCCACATTCATTAGTTTATGGAAATCAGGCTTAACATTGATCAGCATAATTATTTCCCTGGTCACAAGAAATGATCTGAAATAAGCATGATGCCAATTCAGAGTAATAAGATGAGGATCCATATTGCTAGGCCTTTCTAGAAATCAGCATTATTGCTTTTCTGAGAAAGTCACCAGAAGAGAGATCCTCTCTTGCTTTGACAGAATTATGTATGGATATGATTCCAGGAACTGCTGGCAACATTTTCTACTATAGAGGAATTCTGCTGGTGAAACACCCAACAGAGACAAGGGTAGAACTGAGAGGATAACAGATAAGTAGATCAAGGGCTGTGTTAGAGCTACTCCTGAAGTGTGCCTCTTCTAGAATTTTCAGTTACATGAGAAAAATAGAATTATTTTACTTTTATTGAACAAGTTTGCATGTATGTTTTTATTAATGACAAACACAACATCCTAATGATATGGATTTTTTCACTTTTGAAGAAAATATTTCTAAAATGGATCACTTTCTTCATAGCTTTCTTAAATCAGTAACATAAGGATCATAATTCTTTTTCTTGACAACTAAGGAACATAATTATGATTGTTCATTATTGCTTTATTTTAGGAAGCAGAAATATTACTATTTGAACCTCCAATAATGGTCAAGGATACTGTAATTTTAAATATAATTAATTCCTAAACCTTAATTTATAATATTAAAAAGACATACTAGCAAATAAACCATAATTAATCTAAATAAATATTGTTTTCCTATCACAAACAAAAATTTTGTTTGCCTTTCAAACAAAAATTTGATTTGTTCAAATCTAATTCTTGCTCAGTTCCTAAAATTCAATTTAATATCATAAAACTATTAATATTTGTGGAATACATTCATTCTATCTTAAAACACCAATTGCTGTGAACTCTTTGAGAGACATTGCATGATTCAAATTCTGACAACTAAATGCCAAAAAACTGCAATTTTTAAATATTTTCTGTATCACACCAATAGCAGCAGAATATATAGGTCCAAAGATCATTTAAAAGCAAACAAATAGAAACAGGATCTGACATTCAGACTGTTGTGAAAAAGAAGACTAGAAAACATACAGATATATAGATCTATATATCTTCAGAGTTTTTCAAGGAATAATACAGAGAGTGACTAGCACTGAAAATATGTATCATTAAATGATTCATACCACATAGCGTGTGTGTGTGTGTGCGCGCGTATGTGTAAGGGGATCTTTTATTACAGTAACACATGGGGACAATGGGTACTGACCCCAGGACATGTAAGCATCATGATCAAAGTCCAGTAAAATAGACTCCAGAAGACTGCCCAGATCCTTCTGGCTTGTTGTGTTATATTAGATTTTTTTAAATAAGTGGTTATTGCCTAGGGCTTTTAAATCTTATTATACAAAGTCTTTATTTCAATAGCAGTTTTTGGAAGGACATTTGACCTGCCTACCTAGAGCTAATCTGCTATCCATCGACTGCTCTGCCCTTTGTCTCTGTACTTCCACATCACTTCAAGGATGATATTTGTCTGAGAATGGTATGAAAGACAAAAAAACTCTTGTTCAAAGTGAGGGGCAAATGAAGAAATTAACATTAAAATTCACTTTCAACTTATTGACATTTACCAGAAATAAGGATATATTTAGCTCATACAAATTCAAAACTGTTACTTTATGGGATGAGGCTACCATTTCCTGAATCACACATGAAAACTTTCTGAAGTAGGTTGACTGTATCTTTATTTCATATTATTTATAGGTGAACATAGAGCTTCCTATCCTGATTTATATAACTAGCATATTTATGTTCTGTAATAAATACATGATAAAATCAGGCTTTATGTATATATTAAAGAAAAAAAATGTATGCTTAAAGAATCACAACTTTTCTACTTAATATGCAGTAATAACTCTTTTAATATGATGTAGCAAAATATCTACTTTGATGATTAACTTCTCTTTAAAAAGGGAGTCAAATTTTGACAGTCTTATATTGTGTAACAATTTGCTTTTGAGTAATAAAACCAAAAATGAAAAAGAAACTGGTAGTATAAGGCATGCCTTTAGAAACTATAATATTTGTGCCATATAATGAAAAACAATAAACCAAACCTCTCAAGGAAGAGAAAATATAGTCGGCAACATTTCCAATTTCAGTAAATGAAGATAGTGAGTTTAATTACACATTTGTGAAGAAGATATACACCTATAATATTTCCTTTTCAAAGCGTAGAAGGTTGGTTTTAATATCGCATCATCTCCCTTGAGTAGCTCCAACCAACGTTCTTTATTACAAAGTACAATCTCTACATTGAAAATACATATTTCGGATTTTTCTGGTTTAGTTCATGTCGTGAAACACAGTGTAGATCCCCGTGGAGACATGGTGCATCAAGTAACAATAATTTGATATAGCAGGAAAAAATTTTTGAAGTATTTTTAAAAATCACAAAAGCCTTAAATCCACAGCTTCAGAATCACCTCAAATGGACAAACAGGATTAAAGAATATCATTACACTTCCTTTGCTAAATAAAATACAATATTCACATATTTTTCCAAATAATATATCAACACTAAAGATACTTGGAAGACACTCAGCTTTGCTCATTCAGATTAGAAATCATAGCCAGGTTTTTAAGCATTTAAAGAATTGAACCAGAAATCTATTAGCTCATGAATACAACATGACTTTGGAATTCAGGAAACTGAATAAAAGGTATTTGGTCTCGTCCTTTTTCTCTTACTTTACATAAGGCTACTAAGCTATAATTTTTAAGCTATAGCTTAGAATGATATCTCAGGAGAAATAAAATCATCCTGTATTATAGTCTGCCTTTCTATTCTATAATTATAAAATGAATAGATTGTTTTAGTAGATTGTTTTCAGTTACCATGCTCTAAGAATCTTCATATCACAACTGGTACAAACATAATTTATTAGTGACATTTAAAAATAATTGCAAATTCGTATTTCACAAATCATGTGTTTAAAATAAATTAGCAGAATATAACTGTATTCAAGTCAAAGTGATTCTGGTTATCATCTCTAAATATAACTAATATTAGCTGAAATGGTTAAAAATTAGAATTAATTAAATGTTTTTCATCATTGAAGACACCACCATTAGCCTTTATTCACACCACTGCAGAATTGAGTTAAAATTTATAGCTATAAGTAAGGGCAAATATAACTACATTGTTAGAATACAAACTATATAAGAATTTCTAGCCTTGACTTCAAGGCTTTATACAAATGCTGCCTTTTTCTGCAATTTAATCTCACTGTGACACTTTCTCCACATATATGGGAATAAATATTATATTATTCCTATTATTTCCTCCTTGGAATATTTCAAGATCCAAACAATTTTATAAAGGATCTCTATTTTGACATTTTATAAGAAAAGGAAGAAATGCATATACAAGAACAGTATTTAAAAAACCCCTATACTAAAAATGTATTAATATTGCATATCCTATATAATTAAAGTTAAAGAAACCATTTTTTTCTTAAGCTAGGTGGGAAAAACAATGAAATGACTTATAAATTAGTATTTCTTAAGGAAGCTCACAAGCAGAATTAGGTCATTTGCTAGTTTCCATGTTACTACATGTATAAGGTCTTTCGTTTTCCTGGATGTACTATTCATACTCAGAGATTTTAAAATATAATATACAGCATTTGGGGTTCCAGAGGAAAAGTACTATTAATCCAATAATGTAATAGATAGCATCTTTCCTCTTCTATCCCAAATGCTATATATTGACACTTGATTTTAAAAGGCTTTTCCTTCTCAACATAGCTATAGTGTTTCGTTTTGTTTAAAATACAGTTATCAGTCATCATTTACTGAGTGTGTATTATAGGAAAAAGTTATCAAGAAAATCCTAATAAAATATATTAAATCCAAAAAGACATAAAATAAATACAGAATGTTACATCAATTAAAAGTACACCAGGGGCACTTGAGTGGCTCAGTGGGTTAATTATCTGCCTTCAGCTCAGGTCATGGTCTCAGAGTCCTGGGATGGAGCCCCTCGTCAAGCTCCCTGCACAGCTCGGAGTCTCCTTCTCCCTCTCCCTCTGCCCTTCCCCCCACCCCCACCCCTTGATTGCGCTCATTCTCTCTCTGTCTCTCTTAAATAAAAAAATAAAATCTTAAAAAAAAAAAAAGTAGACCTAAGAACTGGTTAACAAGTCATGTGAACTCTATGGGTAACAGCAAAGAACAGAGGCTCAGGCATAAATGAAGAGAAAAAAGAATTTTAAAATTCCAAATAAGTGGATGACCAGTTGATTGGGTAAATACACTTCTATTTCCTGAATTTTTAAAAACTGTTGTAAAATACACATAACATAAAATTTACCATCAACCATTTTTAAGTGTATAGTTCAGTGGTATGAAATACATTCATAACGTGTAAGCAGGACCAATATCCACCTCTATAACTCTTACACCTTGTGTAAGTTACAAGGTGTAAAACTGAAACTCTATATGCATTAAACAAAAATTCCCCTTCCCTATCCCAACCTCCATTGTATTTTCTTTCTCCTTGGTTTGGATTACTTTAAGTACATCATATACATTGGAATCATAAAGTATTTGTCATTTCGTGATTGGCTTATTTCACTTAGCATGATGCCCTCAAGTGTCATCCATGTTGCAGCCAACGTCAGAATTTCCTTCCTTTTTAATGCTGAATGATATTCCATTGTATATATACACCCCGTCTTACTTGTTCATTTATCCATCTATGGTCACTTGGGATGTTTCCACATTTTAGCTATTGTGAATAAATGCTGTTATCAACATGGGTGTACAAATATGTTTCCAAGATTTCACTTTTATTCTGTGGGATATATACCCAGAAGTGGAATTGGCAGAACATATGATACTTCTATTTTTAATTTTTTGAGGAACTGTCATTGTTTTTCACAACAACTGTACTGTTTTATATTCCCACGAACAGTGCACAAGGGTTTCAATTTCTCCACATCCTTGTCAACACTTGTTGTCTTTTGTTTTGTTTTGTTTTGTTTTTAATAGTACCCATCTTAATGGTGTCAGGTTGTGGGAGGATATGCTTTTGAACACTTTCTCTTTCTTATAATGTATCGTTTCCTCTGGATCCCATAAACCATTCTGCCCTGGGTCTTTTGTCCTCTCCCTGTCACTCTTGCTTCTCTGCATGAGTATTGCCAGGGTGACATTATCTGTACCACCGGTACAGATATGAAAATGTTCTATAATCTATGCTATCCCGTGCAGTAGCCCCTAGCCATGTGTGGTTACTAAACATGTGAATTGTGGCTAATGATATTGAGGAAATTAAATTCTAGTTCTATTTAAATTACTTTTTAGTTTAAAGCCACATGTGACAAGTGGTTATTATGTCAGGAATGCATTGGATTCTATTTCTTCCTGAGCTCCAACCTCATGTATCCAACTGTTCCTATGAAAAATTTGTCTAGATGTGCTAAGTATCCAAAATTCCACATGTCCAAGGTTAAATTCTATCACTTTCTTCAGCCCAAAACCTAATTTGGTTAATTCAATAATATCAACTTTGCCCAAACTGGAGCTATTCAAATTGTCCTTTACTCTTCACTCTGTTTCATACCCCATATCCAGTAAATCATATATCCTATTATTCAAACCGAAAAATGTCCCTTAAATCTGTCTTCTGTTATTCAAAATACATATCATCATTTCTCACCCAATACCACCAACAACCTGCTTTTTAAAGAACTCTTAAGGGAAGCTTTGACATTAAGATAGAGTTAATATTTCTTAAATTCTTCAAATGTCATCTTTCTGGTAAATTCTTCAAATCTCCTAGTCAGAAGTATGAACTCCATCACCTTTCTTCTCATAACTTGTTCATATCACTATCACCTCTTTTACTATGTTATATTAAAATGATTTCCTTACCTGTTTACTCCCTTGAACCTATTCTCATGTATTGTTTTTGTATTTCAAGCATTTTGTTTCATCCTTGGCTTATAATAGGCTACTAGAATACTTAGAAAGCTAATAACAATTTACAACCTAAATGTTGAAGATTTAGAAACATAACTAGACAATTCCTAGGTAGAGAAGGAGAAATAAGCCTATTTCAAAACATAAATCCTTGGAGATTTTTATTCACTTATTAAAAGATTAAGCAGCTAAGATTTATATTGGTATTTCATTCATGTGTAATCTTTGGAGAAATTAGTTTGGCTTCTATGATAATTTTTTAAAAATATTATTTTTAAGGTAATCATAGAAGACAAGAAAACATCTTCAGCATTGATGCAGTACGTGCTGCCCTTTGGCGACTTTATACTGTACCACCTGACTGTCATTGAAGCAATGATGAATTATGCCTTTTAGCATCAATATTGAGCCTAATTCATTACTTTCTTAGGTTCCATGCTTTATATCAAAAAGACAAATGCCAGGATAAATTCATACTTTGTAAAAAAAATATTTTTAAAGAACTGAAAGGCAGCATTGGAGAGCTATATACTAGGACTCATAGCTCCCATATCATGTATGAGTGCAGTTTATTTATTTTCAGCAAAAAAAAAAACAAAACCCACCATTGGTAAGTTATTAACTTTTCAATGCTTGGAAACTGTAATTTAATTTTATATAAATCATATTTGTGATCTATAACAAAGGTCTAGAATACAAAGTTGCTTACTTGTAAAAGATAATAGATTGCATTACATGATCGTTTGTATTAGATGTATATGTTTCTTATATTTATTTAATTAGATAAAATAAATATGTGATTGTGTTATAGTGCTGTGTATTGAATTCAAATTTTTATTGGGAGAAATAAGGAATAGAATCTTCAATATTTCAATTACTACAGATTTTTTAAATGTTTTATAATTGGTGTAATATCAGTCATTGTGTTTTATCATTTTTCAAAGTGTTTCTCCTACTTCATATCAGGTTTTCAGAATTCACAGTAACAGAATTTATACCTAACTGGGTCTTTTTATTCAAAGTCCATTGCTATTTCTATAATATCTCACTGTTATGTGAAATATGAGTATACTAAATACATGATATACTATGATAATACCACTATTATTCTTACTGAAACAAAATATTCTAAAGGCCTCAATCTTTTACAAATTAAATTATATATTCCATTTGTACACACTAACTTACGAGTGTATTCTCAGCATTTGATTAATTAGTTAAATCGTTTGCTTTCATATCTAACTTATTCTTAAGTGAAAACTTAATTCAGAAAATTCAGGTAAGAGTCTATTTGAAGACATCAGCACTCATATTTTTTAATGTGTTAATAATTATACTCAATTACATCCATATTGCATTTCCAGAGAAAATGTATACATTATCTTTCAATCTCACAGAATCCTAGTGAAGAAAGCCATTACTAGTGCACTCCTTTTGGTGTAGAAAATAAAATACAGTTTTACTAAATAAAATAACAAGTTAGTAGCCAAGATCTTAAAATCTGTACTCCATATTTTCTAGTCATGTGCCTAGTCAACCCCACCATATTTATATTTTTATTTTGTTGTTGATCAATGAAAATTTGACCTTAAAATAAAGTATTAAGGACTTGTTTTTATGATTCCCCAGTTTCTCTTATTGATAAACTAAGATTGAACTTCTGAAGCACAATTTCTTCCTTTGGCCTGTATCTACAACAGGAGGTGTTACCATAGGTAAACACGATGACTGGGGAAACAGTATCAACATTAGATAAATATATTTGGTCATAAAAAGTATCACAGGTCACTTACTTCTGCACTTAGGCATGTTTGATTTCTTCATAGACATAGAATTTTTTCTAACATCCATTTAATGGATTAAAATCTGCTTACATATGAAATAAATATGAAAATAAATATAGAACCTGTGGTAATGTCTGTGCACAAATTTGTGTATTCTCTCAAATAGTCTCTGACTTCCTGTGTTTCACACTAAGTACTGACCACATGTATATGTTCAGACTGTTCTATGTTCCCCTATTCCCTTCTGTCCCAGCCCTGCTTCCCAACATGTTCTTAGAAGCTGTGGTGTGGCCAAGACATCAGGCAGCAAGAATCAGTGTGTGTTTACACTTCTCATTATACACCTGATATCAACAGGGTCTCAAATCATTCATTCCACAAAAATCAATGAATTCCCTGATCTAGAGGAAAACAGGAAAACATGGAGAAAATATTACTATTGCATTGCCCTAAAATCCTCTAATGCTTCACTTAAAAATAAGTAAATAAACCTAAACTTTAAGTATCCAGATTATTTAAATGAATGCACACACATGCACACAAACACACTCTCATCTAAACGTATGCATATGCATATGCCTCTTTTAAATAGGTATACATATATATAGATAGATAGAGATATGTATTTTTATCTATCAATCATCTCTACAATTATTAAGAATATAATTAATAATCTGAATACTAAGGAACTATTATTTGGGGGCCACTTCTATGTTGCTATATCCAAATAAAAATGGATATTAAAGGATGGGTACTTAAAATCTAAATTAAGGAAGCAAAATAAATTGTAAAGCACAGAGGTATGAATGTAGTTAAGATTCAGATAATTTGGGGGCCCCTGGGTGGCACAGCGGTTAAGCGTCTGCCTTCGGCTCAGGGCGTGATCCCGGCATTATGGGATCGAGCCCCAACATCAGGCTCCTCCGCTATGAGCCTGATTCTTCCTCTCCCACTCCCCCTGCTTGTGTTCCCTCTCTCGCTGGCTGTCTCTATCTGTGTTAAATAAATAAATAAAATCTTTAAAAAAAAAAGATTCAGATAATTTGAACTTAGGAGAATTTTAAGTAAAATATGGGCCATTTCTGGTTCCATACAAATTTAAGGACTATTTGTTCCAGTTCTTTGAAAAATGTCCTCGGTATTTTGATCGGGATAGCATTGAAAGTGTAGATTGCTCTGGGTAGTATGGACATTTTAACTATGTTAATTCTTCCAATCCATGAGCATGGAATATTTTTCCATCTTTTTATGTCTTCCTCAATATCTTTCAAAAGTGATCTATAGTTTCTAGNAGGAGAACATAGGCAACAACTTCTATGACATCGGCCAGAGCAACCTTTTTCACGACACATCTCCAAAGGCAAGAGAAATAAAAGATAAAATGAACTTATGGGACTTTATCAGGATAAAGAGCTTCTGCACAGCCAAGGAAACAGTCAAAAAAACTAAGAGACAGCCCACGGAATGGGAGAATATATTTGCAAAGGACACCACAGATAAAGGACTGGTATCCAAGATCTACAAAGAACTTCTCAAACTCAATACACGAGAAACAAATAAACAAATCATAAAATGGGCAGAAGATATGAACAGACACTTTTCCAATGAAGACATACAAATGGCTAACAGACACATGAAAAAATGTTCAAAATCATTAGCCATCAGGGAAATTCAAATCAAAACCACACTGAGATACCACCTTACGCCAGTTAGAATGGCAAAGATAGACAAGGCAAGAAACAACAATTGTTGGAGAGGATGTGGAGAAAGGGGATCCCTCCTACATTGTTGGTGGGAATGCAAGTTGGTACAGCCACTCTGGAAAACAGTGTGGAGGTCCCTTAAAAAGTTAAAAATTGAACTACCCTATGACCCAGCCATTGCACTACTGGGTGTTTACCCCAAAGATACAGACGTAGTAAAGAGAAGGGCCATATGCACCCCAATGTTCATAGCTGCATTGTCCACAATAGCCAAATCATGGAAGGAGCCGAGATGCCCTTCAACAGATGACTGGATTAAGAAGCTGTGGTCCATATATACAATGGAATATTACTCAGCTATCAGAAAGAACGAATTCTCAACATTTGCTGCAACATGGACGGCACTGGAGGAGATAATGCTAAGTGAAATAAGTCAAGCAGAGAAAGACAATTATCATATGATTTCTCTCATCTATGGAACATAAGAACTAGGATGATCGGTAGGGGAAGAAAGGGATAAAGAAAAGGGGGGTAATCAGAAGGGGGAATGAAACATGAGAGACTATGGACTATGAGAAACAAACTGAAGACTTCAGAGGGGAGGGGGTGGGGGAATGGGATAGACTGGTGATGGGTAGTAAGGAGGGCATGTATTGCATGGTGCACTGGGTGTTATACGCAACTAATGAAGCATCGAACTTTACATCGGAATCCGGGGATGTACTGTATGGTGATTAACATAATATAATAAAAAAAATTATTAAAAAAAAAAAGAAAAAAAAATATGGGTCAAACTCCTCTAATTTCAGAAGTTCAGAAAAAATAAATTCACAGTTTTTTTTTAAAAAAACTAGGGTATACCGAGAATCCTAGTCTGTATTCTGAGTTCATTCTACTTCCACTTACNCCACTTATTGAGTAGTTCATTATATCATATTTCCCGTTTCTGAAGGAGAAAAATAGCCTTGTAAAATTTCACTAAGAAGATTTAAGAATGATTCAATCATTCAACTAAGCATATATAAATATGGATTATTTTATATGTGCTGAAATGTCAACATTCTCTATAAACACTATCCCCAAAAGGGAGGTTATGATGGACTAAACAAATAGTTGGTAAATGTAAAAATTCATATGATGTCAGAACATTAAATTTATTTACTCCATACTGTACAATTTAATTTTCTCCATATTATAAACACACAGCTAAGAGTTTTAAGTAAAAATATAGGTCTGATCAACACAGTATAAAAACACTTATTATAAATGCAATCTTTTTTTTTAAGGAGCCATTTTTCTTTCACTACAACTAAAAAGTACCACCATAAACAACCGAGTATCTTAAATATTGAAACAAAACACTGAAGATACAGAAATTCAAAGATGCATTTTATACCACCCTTAATCAAAGAGGGTACTTGAGAATATACTACAAATCTACTTTCAGATGAAGGGAAAAAAAACCTTAATTGTTTTATTAAGGAGTGAATTTGAATACAAATCATGCTATTGCTTGTATGATCTTGATTGAGTAGTAGGTCATCCTCACTCCTTAGTAAAATAATGGGAGGCACTTAAAATCCTTTTGAGTATATTTTATAAATGAAAATATAAGATTTCTCTTGGTTGGTTATTATCCTTTTCTCCATCTACTAACAAAAACCCTCCAAACTTTCCCAAGTTGCTCATGAATGCAGTTATCTCCTACCTTGGTAATGGTTTCATGAAGGTTGAAAAAAGGATCCATTTCTTCAATTTCTGTTGCATGTTTAGGGAAATGGGCCTCAGAGAGAAAACTTGGACCCTGTGGAAAATCAGAAAAGAAACATTTAAAACTCTTCATTGATTTGTTTTTCAAGTGCTTATTGGATTTTCTTTAAAGATTCAAAAGGACTCTAAATTGCTTTAAGTTTTCTGTTGATTGCTGGCCTTCATTCTGCTGATCTAATTAACCAACTGCAGAATACTTATAAATTAAAATGAGTAGAATTCTATAACTCTATTTTTATTTAAAAAATAATTTTTTTTATTCAGAGGAAATAATTCTTTGCACACACCCCCCTTTTCCCAAATGCAGGGTTATATGTAAAGCAAGATATCTTGATAACAAAACCTACATGTGAAACTCCTCCGATTTACATGTTAAATTTTATGTTTTAAGGCTGGTAGGATGTAATGTTTTTGGTAAACATGATTACCATCTAAAAAAGTCTAGGCAAAAGTGTGCGTGACATCTTAAATGTTGCAAAACTCACTTTAAAGCAATAGTAAGATATTTTGGATAGATTGGTCTCATGGCTCCACATGCTTCTAATAAAATGATAGCATGCTGGCTGTATCAGAACCTTGGTGTTAAGATGGTCGAAACCAATCAGAGAAGCTATTTTTTTTTTTCAATCAGAAAAACTTCAACTAGTCATTTTGTACATCCAGACTTCAGGATTTAAGAAGACAGGATGCTGACAATATTAGCATCTACTGTGTTCTAAATATACATGCTCATCTAAAATTCCTGTATTGAAATCCTAATCGCCAAAGTAATCATAATAGGAAGTGGGGCATTTGGGAGGTGATTAGGTCATGTGGGATTCATCCTTGTAACTGGAATTAGTACCCTTATAAAAGACACCTCACAGAACTCACTAGCACCTTCCTTTATGTGACAATACAACAAGAAGTTTGCAACCTAGAAAAGAGTCCTCACTCCATTACATTGGCACCCTGATCTTGGACTTCCTACCTCCAGAACTGTGAGAAATAACATTCTGTTGCTTTTTATGCCACTCAGTCTGTGATACTTTGTTACAGCAATCCAAAAGGACTAAGACACTATCCAAAGTAATGAACTTGTAGTTACCAGCATTCTTAACATCCCATGGGATGATTATTACTTACTATATAAATACAGCTTATACTTAAAAACCCGAAGTAACTAGGATTTGTCTAGAAAATAGAAGAATTGGGACAGGATATATGTATATATGTAGACTATTGAATGATAGATAATCTTTCTGAAGGCTATCATAAGGAAGAAAAATTCAATCAAATCTAGCCAGCAATGACTACAACAGGGTAACAAATTTAAACTGAATTCTATTAGAACTATTTAATAAAGCTATTTATTAGAGCAATCCAGCAGTAGAACAGACTACTTTGGGATATCAATGATGAGAAAGAAAGATGCAGCTGATGGACTCTGAAATCATACAGATGAGGACTAAAACTACTTTGAATAATACTGTGATCAAGCAAAAGTAATTTAGCTGTTTGCTCCAGTATATACCCACTTTGGTATAATAAAACCGTGAACCAACCAAACAGCTTACCTCTCTAGACAAAGAGTGTATTTATAAACACTTGTTTTATGTTCCTTTCCTCATTTTTCCCTCCAATCTAAAGTTAATTTGTCAGAAACTCTGCCCAGTTCCACCCAGTACTCTACTTTTTAAAGCTTACCATAAAACCACACAACCAGGCTAAAATATCATAAATATCCTTCCCTAATTTCCCCATTTGGAGTCTACTAAGATTCAGTGTTATGGGTTGAATAATACAGTTGAATAATTAGAACTTGAATATGTCAGAATCTGATCTTTTTGGAAATAGGTCATTGCAGATGTAGCTACCTCATCTAGAATGCAGTTACACTGGAGTGGAGTGGGTCCCTAATACAATATGACTAGTGTCCTTCCAAAAAGAGAAAATTTGGAGATAGATGTGTACACAGGGAAAAAAACCATGTGTACATGAGGGCAAAGATTGGAATGATAAGTCTACAAGCCAAGGAACTCCAGAGATTGTCAGAAAACTGCCAGAAGCTAGGCAAAAGGCTTGGGGCAGATTTTTTTTTTCACACATCTCAGAAGGAACCAACTCTGATACCACACAGAACAACAGATGTTTGCACTCTCAATCTGTGGTACCTTGTTATGGCAGAGCCCTTGGAAACAAATACACTTAGGACGCTAGTCTTCCTCACTGCAATAGGACTAATAAACTTAATTTTGTTTATCAATAAGGTTCTTTTGGAGGCATTTTGGGCAGTCAACGTAGAAATACATTAAAATTTTGGTTTTGCCATTTAATAATTATATGATCTTAAACATCTTAATCTCCAAAGGATTAGTTACCACATCTAAAAATCTTAAATAACATATACTTCACAGAGATGTTGTGAACTGTCCAATGCCTGCCACACAGGAGACACTATATTAATGGCATTGATGATGAGGCTAATAGCAATAAATATCGTAATGATGCTGGTAAGGATGGCGATGATGTGGTGGTAATTACAGCAGGATGCTGAGCTAAAGAAAATCCAGAGACTGCTCTATGATCCTATGAAAGACAGGGCATAGTTTGCATTTAGATATGTTTGTTTTTCTAAAGAGAGATACCTTTGAATCAACTTTAGTAAAAGAATGGCATAAATAATTTGCATCATTCATAATAATTTAAGCCTGAAGTCCTTAAAAAGTTTGTTTCATGAGTGGTTTTAAATGAACTTCTTGACATAATTTTATCGTGTTAATTTACTCAGCAAAACAAAACTTCATAAATAGTGCAAAGGTAAAATATCAGCTCACCTCAAATTGAATGATCCCATGGAAGATAAACAGGGAGTTATAATTAATGAGGTTTTTATTGAACTTTCAATTATTTAGTAGCAGTGCATGTTAATTTAAATTATCCATATGAGCCTTATCTTCCAATGTAATCCCTTTCTTTCTCTTATGCCTTCACTTACCTCTTGCCATACCATTTTTTGTCTCTACTGCCTCATGTATTTAATTATTCAAAAAACACTCAAGTGCCTCTTCTACATGCCATTTACTGCACTAAGTGCAGGACATGATCCTTAATCGCATGGAGTTTAATCTAATGGGATTTGAACACACAATACATCAAATATCACTGTCTTTGAAAATATTAAGACACTACCATTCTTTACACATATGTGTGTGTGAGTGAGTATGTATACCCACACACACACACACACATACACGCACATACACACACACACACGCACACACACACATATATCTATAACATTATCATTCACAGACAGGTATTTATATCCTGACATAAAAATAATGAAAAGATTAAAAGAAGGTTATATGCTTTGTGAAAGTTTTCTACTACTATTACATTAACTCTGAGTGATGGTTGTTTAATAATGGCTCCCATCTGTAGATGAAGAGGAAAGTTAAGCACCATTAACCACTTAGAAAGGATTTTTGTTTAGAACAATTATTGATAGCTTAAAATAAAGGAGTAAATCAAGATACATGAAAAACCTAACACTACATGCCTTCCACCTGGAGATCATAATAAAAATATTACAGAAGAAGGGATATTGATGAGAAAAATCTATCTAGGATATGGTGTAAAATTCTATTTCTCTCCCAGTCACTAACTTACTTATCCTTTCTGTAACATTTCACCATATTTAGGACACCTGCTTTCTTTCACCTCTTGTCTAATGTCACTGATTTTACTCTGCTGGTTCTCTATCTGTATATTATTCTCTACCTGAACTGGATTTTTTTTTTTAATCTTACTATCATTTTTAAGTGGTTTACTCTCAGTCTTCTCTTTTCTACAGGCTAAGGGTTTTATCTACTTTTCTGGCTTCAACTACCATCTTCAAAATGGTAATTTCCAAATCTTTATCTCCAGACTGGATCCCTATTTTTAGTTCATGGTTTTTGTTTATTTATGCGATCCTTCAGCTGTATCAACTTATGTTCCAAATCACGATCCTGTGTTTCCCCAATTGTTGCCTTCATTTTTTATCTTGGATGACAGCATCATATCAATATTTTGCATATATTTATGCAAACATTTTGAAATTTTATGCTGTTCTTGGCTCCAGTGTCACCCTTTGTACCATAGAACTGCATTAGTCAATTCCCCTCTAATCTACATATTTAGACAATTTTCTACAATTTTCCGTTGCTATAGTCTAGTTATTTATTACTTTTAACCAAACTATGGTCCCTACTGACTATACACCCAAGTTTAAATTCATTAGTATGACATTTCACAAACAAGTCCTAGCCTTTTTTTTCTTTCACCTTTGAACAATTCTTTCTTTCCCATAAACTATTTTGCACCATTTCCATATAGTTTCTGTTTATAACATAGCAGGGTCTTCAACAAACTGGACCCACACTTACTTTTACTCTCTCTGTTCCTATACTTATGCCGTTTCTTCATCTACCTGAAATGTTCTTCCTCTATCTGGTTATCAGGCTTCTTTCTACAACTGTTTTCCTTGATCCTCACCAACCCATCAGAATTCATTGTGCTTTTGTCAGTGTTGCCATATCACTTTATATTTACTTTCCTCATCATTTATTACATTGCGTTTTTGTTATATTTCTGTTTTCTTTACTATACTATGAACCTTTTAAGAGTTGGGATCCCTTTTGTATTAAAATAGTAAAAAATGCCAGACAACCTTGAGTAAGTCATTAATCTCTCAATCTTGGTATCATCAATCCATAAGGTTGAAAAATGTAAATATGCTGGTCATCCGTGGAGAGTTTATGTCAAAATTAAGCAAAGGAACAAAGCATATGAATGTGCTCAGGAAGGAGGAAAGGACTACATTAAAACTGGGTGGTGTCTGATTTTTATCACATTTATCAGGAATTCTTTTTTTATGTAAGCAAAAGTTAGAGTTTTGAAATTTACTATAAATATGTTCTTGTGTATTGAACTCCTTGTGAAATTTCTCCTTTAAAATCTGCGTCTGTTAAGGTTTGAAAACCATTTCTGTAGGTGACCGTTAAGTCCTCAGAGGATTTTGAATAGAGTAAGTGTTATTTTCAAGTGTGTGAATGAGGATGGCACACATTGACAAATCTGTGGGGGATAAATTCTAAAAAGATATGATGGGAAACAGGGAGTTTACAGGAAGGCTATTGCAATACTACCGTGAGAAAATGTGAGAGACTAAACCAGGACGATAGTAGTAGAAACAGAGAAGAGGGGATCAGTTTAATAAACATTTAAGATAAAATGTTTAAGATAAAGTGCTTGGTAGTTAATTGGATGTGGAAGTCTTTGGAGTCAAAATTGCAAGTATTTCTAGATTTGATAAAATAAGTGGATAGAAATTTCATTAATTTAGAAAATAAAGAAACACATGAAGATTTAGGACAAAAGAAATTAAATTTTAAACTTTTGAAGTAAAGTGTTTGTGAGATATCCATATAAACCTATCTGAGAAGATGACTATATTATTCAAGATGTGTTTGGGTCACAACCAAATTCCAAACAGGAATAAAAATTATCTGAGAAGCATGCACATAATAATCAAAATGTAAAGAAGACCATATGTAGTCTTAGAAGTATAGTGAGTATAGCCCAGATCTCTGAGAAATAGCAAGATCTCTGAATGGCACCTATATTTAAGGAAAAATAAAAACAAAACCCATGGAAAAATTATAGATAGAATAATAAGAGAAAGTAAACAGTGGCATATGAGTTCGATTTTATGGGAGTCAAAAAGGTAGAGAACGTCTGGCAATGAATAATCAATACTTCAAAGGAAGTAAAGAAATACAATAAGATGAAAATTATCCATTGGAAGTAGCACTTCAAAGACTCCCGGTGTCTTTTGTCAGAGGGGTTTCTATGGATTAGTGAGCACAGGAGACAATGCAATCAGTTGAAGAGTAAATGTGAGAAGTGCAACATTATGAACTACCTTATCCTCTCTAGAAATGCACATTAGGTTGAAAAGTTAAAAAAATATTTATCATTACCTAAAGAGAGTAAAAGAATCCAGGAAAAGTTTATTTGTTATATTTTAGACAGGATCAATGTGGACTTATTTTTAATGTGAGAGAAAGCATCCAGAAGATAAAAAGATTTTAAAAAACAAGGAAATCTTAGGGAAAGAAATAGATCAGAGTCTTAAAGGGAAGGAATTAAAAACTCAAGGAAATTACCCAGAAAACTGAATTGTTACTAGAGGAGCCACTGGAGAGGAAGGTGTTGAAATGAGGGTAGGATATAAATATGGTGAAAGACAGTGTTAGTACATATACATCGGTGAAGAAAACACTCAAAGGTTATATTTAATTCATTTCTAGACTAGATTGAGTTGACTAAACTTTAAATTACTACCATACCAAAATATATACCCTTTGCATTTTTTTTGAGAAATAATCATTTAAAATATTTAGTCCATGTAGGTTTAATGGGTACTGATCTAGACAAAAACATTCTGCACATGTCTTTTCTGTATAGTTCATACTTAACGAACATGACTTGGATGAATACAATAATATTTAATCTACATACATACCTTTAAGGTGGAACTATTATGACCCTCTCCTTACAAATGGAGAATTGAGAACCAATGAGTTCCACACATCAGCTCAAGGTCATACCATAAGTAAGTGGTAGAGCCTGGATATGAACCCAGATTTTTCTGATTTCACAGTCCACACTTTCATTCCTATGCCATGCCTACTCCTTACTGCCAAAATTCCCCTAGCCGAAGATTTTAGTTTTTTGAATTTAAGTGGAAAACAATGATTTTCCCCACCTCTTGTTCCAGTTCCTCCAAGACTTACTCTACATAAGCAGCATAAACACTATGTATAGTCAAAGGATACAGTCAAAGACTCCCTGCTTAGATTAAATAAAATTGAATCTAAGAAGTCCCATGCGGGGTCAGAAAAAGATGGCTTTTTTTCAGCTGGTCCCCTGAATTGAGCTGGATAGCTACCAGATCATCCTGAACACCCACAAAATCAGCCCTAGACGCAGGAAGATACATCTGGAACTCTACAAACGAAGATCTCCAGCGCTGGGTATTGAGTTACGAAGCGGGGAGCCGTAAATCCGTGCACAGATATCAGAAGATAAACGGAAGGGGGAGGAAGCCGACGCGCTCGGGCACCGATAAGCAGTAGCCACCTGCACTGGGGAGCTGGCCGGACTCCCAGACCAGCAACCCCGAGAAAGTAGACTGAGACCATGAGCCCCGGAATGCGCATGCGACCAGACTGAAAACTGGAGCTACGGAGCGCACACTCAAACTAGACTGAAACCGAGAGCTCTGGAACGCGTGCATGGGACGAGACTGAAAACCAGCACTCCAGAGCGTGCACAAACCACACTGAAATAGGGAGCTTGGGAGCGCGCCCGCAGGAACCAGGGGTGGCTGGTGGTGTTAGAAGCACAAAGGGCAGAGACTTGTGGGCCCTGGGAGTGAAGGCTGGGACACCGGCTGCAGGGCGCACATCCTGGGACGCTGCGGGGTTAGCAGCACTGACGGAAACAGAGTTAAAGTGGCCAGGAGAGCTCAGTGGAACGCAGACTGCAATCTTTCTATACTGAGACAGAGGCTAGGATACAGCCACTGCTGCTCTGACTCTCAGAAGAGTCGCAGAATCTCCAGGGAAAGCTGCCAGAGAACAAAAGCCCAGAAATTGCAGTTCCCATTGTGCCCATCCCCACCCCCCCTTGCAAGGGAGAGGCAACTCTTCCCAAACAGGGTTGCCTGAGTATCAGCACAGCAGGTCCCTCCCCCAGAAGGCAGGCTGAAAAATCAAGAAGCCTACATCCCTAAGGTCCCTATAAAACAAGTGCACATTGCATGGGTCCTGGTCAATAATTTGGCCTCTGTACATCCCCGCAACCTCTCCTCATCAGAATGACAAGGAGGAGGAATCCCCCCCCCAACAAAGAAAAGATACAGAGGCTGTGGCCTCTGCCACAGAACTAATGGATATGGATATAACCAAATTGTCAGAAATGGAGTTCAGAGTAACAATGGTCAAGATCATGTGTAGGCTTGAAAAAAACATTAAAGAAAATATTAATGAGAATATAGAATCTCTAAGGTCGGAAATGAGAGCAAATCTGGCAGAAATTAAAAATGCTATGAATCAAATGCAGTCTATACTAGATGCTCTAATGGCCAGAGTAAATGAGGCAGAAAAGCAAATTAGTGAATTGGAAGATGGGATGGAAGAAAAGAAGGAAAAAACGGAAGCTTGGCTCAAAAAAAAATCCAATCTCAAGAATGTAGATTATGGGAGATTACTGACTCAATGAAACGTTCCAATGTCAGAATCATTGGCATCCCTGGGGGGTGGAGAAAGAGAGTGGTCTGGAAGAGATATTTGAACAAATTGTAGCTGAGAACTTCACTAATCTGGCAAAAGAAAGAAGCATTCGTGTCCAAGAGGCAGAGAGGACCCCTCCCAAGATCAGTGAGAACAGACCTACACCACGTCACATAATAGTGCAATTCACAATTATTAGATCCAAGGATACAATCTTGAAAGCGGCCAGTTGGAAGAGAATCCTAACTTAAGAGGGAGGAACATCAGAATGACGTCAGACCTGTCTACAGAAACCTGGCAAGCCAGGAAAGGTTGGCAAGGCATATTCAGAGCACTGAGAAGAACATGCAGCCAAGGGTCCTTTATCCAGCAAGGCTGTCGTTTAGAATGAATGGAGAGACAAGGACCTTCCAAGACCAGCAGTAACTGAAAGAATATGTGACCACCAAGACAGCCCTACAAGAAATATTGGGGGGGGTTCTATCAAAGTAAAAAGACCCCAAGTGTGATACAGAACAGAAATTTACAATCTATAGAAACAAAGACTTCACAGGCAACATGACATCATTAAAATCATATCTCTCAAATAATCACTCTAAATGCTCCCATAAAACACCACAGAGTTGCAGATTGGATAAAAAGGTATGACCCACCCATATGTTGTCTACCAGAGAATCATTTTGAACCTAAAGATACATCCAGACTGAAAGTGAAGGGATGGAGATCCATTTTTTCATGCCAAAGGACCTCAAAAGAAAGCTGGGGTAACAATTCTCATAAGAGACAGATTAGATTTTAAACTGAAGACTGTAGTTAGAGATACAGAAGGACACTATATTATTCTTAAAGGATGTATCCAACAAGTGGATATGACAATCATAAATATCTATGCCCCCAACAGGGGAGCAGCTAGATACACAAGCCAACTCTTAATCAGAATAAAGAGACATATAGATAATAATACGTTAATAGTAGGGGACCTCAACACTCCACTCTCAGCAATAGACAAATCATCTAAGCAGAAAATCAACAAAGAAACAAGAGCTTTGAATGACATACTGGACCAGATGGACCTCATATACAGAACACTACACCCCAGAAAAACAGGATACTCATTCTTTTCAAATGCACATGGAACCTTCTCCAGAATAGACCATGTACTGGGTCACAAAAGAGGTTTCAACCGATACCAAAAGACTGAGATTATTCCCTGCATATTCTCAGACCACAGTGCTTTGAAACTGGAACTCAATCACAAGGAAAAATTTGGAAGAAACTCAAACACTTGGAAACTAAGAACCATCCTTCTCAAGAATGAATGGGTAAACCAGGGAATTAAAAATGAGATTAAGCAATTTTTGGAGACCAAGGAGAATGAAAACAAATCAGTCCAAAACCTATGGGGCACTGCAGAGGCAGGCCTAAGGGGAAAATACAAGGCCATCCAAGCCTCACTCAAAAGAATAAAAAAATCTAAAATGCAGTTTTTATATTCTCACCTCAAGAAGCTGGAGGTGGAACAGAAGAACAGGCCTAATCCACACATGAGAAGGCAGTTGATCAAGATTAGAGCAGAGATCAATGAATTGGAAACCAGAACAGTAGAGGAGATCAACAAAACTAGAAGCCAGTTCTTTAAAAGAATAAATAAGATCGATAAGCCACTGGCCAGACTTATTCAAAAGAATAGAGAAAGGACTCAAATTAATAAAATTATGAATGAAAGGGGAGAGATCACAACCAACACCAATGAAATTGGAAGGATCATTAGAAACTTTTATCAACAGCTTTATGCCAATACATTAAACAACCTGGAAGAAATGGATGCCTTCCTGGAAACCTATAAACTATCAAGACTGAAACGGTCAGAAATTGATTATTTAAACAGACCAATTAATTATGAAGAGATTGAAGTAGTGATCAAAAAACTCCCCAAAAACAAGAGCCCAGGGCCTGAAGGATTCCCCGAGGAATTCTACCAAACATTCAAAGAAGAAATAATACCTATTCTCCTGAAGCTGTTTCAAAAAATAGAAACAGAAGGAAAACTACCAAACTCATTCTATGAGGCCAGTATTACCTTGATCCCCAAACCAGGCAAAGACCCCATCAAAAAGGAGAATTACAGACCAATATCCCTGATGTATAAGGATGCCAAAATTCTCAACAAGATCCTAGCTAATAGGATCCAACAGTACATTAAAAGGATTATCCATCATGATCAAGTGGGATTCATCCCTGGGATGCAAGGGTGGTTCAACATTCGCAAATTGGTCAGTGTGATTGATCACATCAATAAGAAAAGAGTCAAGAACCATATGATCCTCTCGATTGATGCAGAAAAAGCATTTGACAAAATACAGCATCCTTTCCTGATTAAAACACTTCAGAGTGTAGGGATAGAGGGTACATTCCTCAATTCCATAAAAACCATCTATGAAAAGCCTACAGTGAATATCATTCTCAACGGGGAAAAACTGAAAAACTTTCCCTTAAGTTCAGGAATATGACAAGGATGCCCACTCTTGCCATTATTATTCAACATAGTACTAGAAGTCCTTGCAACAGCAATCAGACAACAAAAAGGGATAAAAGGTATTCAAATTGGCAAAGAAGAAGTCAAACTGTCACTCTTCGCAGATGACATGATACTCTATATGGAAAACCCAAAAGACTCCACCCCCAAATTACTAGAACTTATAGAGCAATTCAGTAATGTGGCAGGATACAAAATCAATGCTCAGAAATCAGTTGCATTTCTAAACACGAACAATGAGACTGAAGAAAGAGAAATTAGGGAATCCATTCCACTTACAACAGCACCAAAAATCATACAATATCTCTGAATTAACTTAACCAGAGAGGTAAAGGATCTATATTCCAGAAACTACAGATCACTCTTGAAGACATTGAAGAAGACACAAAAAGATGGAAAAACATTCCATGCTCATGGATCGGAAGAATAAACATAGTTAAAATGTCTATGCTACCCAGAGCAATCTACACTTTCAATGCCATCCCTATCAAAATACCAATGACATTTTTCAAGGAGTTGGAACAAACAGCCCTTAAATTAGTGTGGAACCAGAAAAGGCCTTGAATCACCAAGGAATTGTTGAAAAGGAAAAAAAAAAAGCTGGGGGCATGACATTGTTTGATTTCAAGCTATATTACAAAGCTGTGTTCACAAAGACAGTATGGTACTGGCACAAATACAGACACATAGACCAATGGAACAGAATAGAGAACCCAGAAATGGACTCTCAGCTCTACAGGCAACTAATTTCTGACAAAGCAAGAAAAAACATCCAGTGAAAAAAGACAGTCTCTTCAATAAATGGTGCTGGGAATACTGGACAGCTATATGCAAAAGAATGAAACTTGACCACTCTCTCACACCATACACAAAGATAAACTTCAAATGGATGAAAGACCTCCATGTGAGAAAGGAATCCATCAAAATCATAGAGGAGAACATAGGCAGCAACCTCTTTGATGTCGGCCACAGCAACTTTTTCATGACACATCTCCAAAGGCAAGAGAAACAAAAGAAAAAATGATCTTGTGGGACTTCGTCACGATAAAAAGCTTCTGCACAGCCAAGGAAACAGTCAAAAAAACTAAGAGGCAGCCCACGGAATGGGAGAAGATATTTGCAAATTACACTACAGATGAAAGACTGGTATCCAAGATCTACAAAGAATTTCTCAAACTCAATACATGAGAAACAAATAATCAAATCAAAAAATGGGCAGAAGATATGAACAGACACTTTTCCAATGAAGACATACAAATGGCTAACAGACACATGAGAAAATGTTAAAAATCATTAGCCATCAGGGAAATTCAAATCAAAACCACCTTGAGATACCACCTTACACCAGTTAGAATGGCAATAATGGACAAGGCAGGAAACAACAAATGTTGGAGAGGATGTGGAGAAAGGGGATCCCTCTTACACTGTTGGTGGGAATGCAAGTTGGTACAGCCACTTTGGAAAACAGTGTGGTGGTCCCTCAAAAAATTTAAAAATAGAGCTACCCTATGATCCAGCAATTACACTACTGGGTATTTACTCCCAAGATACAGACATAGTGAAGAGAAGGGCCATATGCACTCATTGTTCATAGAAGCACTGTCCACAATATCTAAATTGTGGAAGGAGCCAAGATGCCCTTCAACAGATGAATGGATTAAGAAGATGTGGTCCATATATACAATGGAATATTACTCAGCCATCAGAAAGAACGATTACCCAATATTTGCAGCAACATGGATGGGACTGGAGGAGATTATGCTAAGTGAAATAAGTCAAGCAGAGAAAGACAATTATCATATGGTTTCACTCATTTATGGAACATAAGAAATAGCAGGAAGATCGGTAGGAGAAGGAAGGGAAGAATGAAGGGGGGGTAAACAGAAGGAGGAATAAACCACGAGACACTACGGACTCTGGGAAACAAACTGAGGGCTTCAGAGGGGAGGGGGGTGGGGGATTGGGATAGGCCAGTGATGGGTATTAAGGAGGGCACGTATTGCATGGAGCACTGGGTGTTATACGTAAACAATGAATCATGGCACTACATCAAAAACTAAGGATGTACTGTATGGTGACTAACATAACATAATAAAAAATTATTATTAAAAAAAAGGAAGTCCCATGTGTACTTCCTTCACTGGAATAGTCTCCTTTCTGAAATAAGAGAATATACACATCAATACTTAAATTTAATGTATGAAATTAAAACACTTGCAGGCTTTCAATGGCACTGACATTCATAATGTGCTGGGCTTAGGAAAAAGATAATTACAGCCATAATTTTTGAAACATAATCTTCTCATTACTATTCAAAGTAAAACAGACCTGAGATAATGTGGAGTTTAAACAAGTGTAACAATCCAAGGGTCAAATGTGGATCAATATTAGGACATTTTTTTCTGAATTAACCCATTTTTTTTTCATTTCAATTATTTTTTCGAGTTCTAGGAGAGTCCATAGCATTGGCTTTATTGAAAATATTGAAAATATTCAAGGTACCTTTATAGTTCTACTCATATTGATATAGCATCCTAATTTTAGACCTAATTGAACCATTATAAATCTTAATTTAACCCAGACACACAAAGTAAAACATGGAAAATTCAAATGGTTAAACGATTTTCAAAAAGTCACAAAACAGCTCCTGGAAAGCCAATCTAAGAATTACCGTGTGTGTGTGTGTGTGTGTGTGTGTGTGTGTGTGTGTCCATGTTCTTTAAACATTTTGCCTTTTCCTGTAAAATACTTTTAAGAGGAGTATATAATTGTAATACAAGTCTTAAAAATGCATATCATTTCAATGAATTTATGATGTATTTTTGATCTTGAAGTTCTCATATGCCAACAAAATACTTTCATAGGATTCAATCTTCATATTTTAGACTTTCATTCAGCTAATCTCCTTTATATATCTTGCCTTCTTTCATCTCTTAATCATTAAATATATGCCGATCTTATGCACACCTTGCATCATTAAATAGTCTGTGGTTATGTTTTGCTTTATATCACACATTCCAGGCAGATCAAGAAGCAGGGAAAACTAAGTTGCAGCAACAAAAAAACAATAAAAGATACTCTTAGCAGAGTTGTTTCACAAATTAAGACATTTCCTAATAAATTCCTTTAGCTAATAATTTGATGGTAAATAATTAAGATTAAGTAAATAGATACTGACAAACTACTAAACTTTCTTAATGAACATTAATTATTCCATATAATAAAACAAATGAGTACTGTTTGTGATGCTTCCATAATTGTGTTGCCGCTATGAATTAAAGAATAACATCTGACAAAACATGTGCTTTAATGACAATAGTAACAGTAGTAACAATGTTCTTAATAATATAAATATAACAAATGTATTTGCATTAAATAAAAATAGTAGCTAATTTCAAAATACCAGTATTTATTTATTTAGAATAAAATACATAAATATATATTGTATAGAAATATGTACTATTTATATAATATACAATATTTAACATTTGTCTATGGCAAATAAATGATAAAGAATCCTTCTATAGTATAAGAAATACATAAAACTAACAAATATTATTGAATGTTTAGCAATATTTATTGAATACTTGATATATGGCAAGTTACCTATCTTATCTGTGCCTCGGCTTTCTTATCTGCAAAATAAGCATAATAAAATCTACTCATAAAATCATAACGATTAAATGAATTCACATGTATAAAACTCTGAGAATAATTCCTAGAACTGTTAATCCAAGTAGCAACTCTGTCAGAAATGTTTTATTGTCCCCAACTTGCGGATGAAGGAAACTGA
This sequence comes from Ailuropoda melanoleuca, assembly GCF_002007445.2. Classification (NCBI taxonomy): domain Eukaryota; kingdom Metazoa; phylum Chordata; class Mammalia; order Carnivora; family Ursidae; genus Ailuropoda; species Ailuropoda melanoleuca. The sequence goes on from NC_048218.1 coordinate 87,211,371, forward strand.
GGTTTAGGATAAAGGATGGAGAAATTTGCTAAGGAAACACATCTATTCATTGGCAAGATTTTAGCAGAAACATAGGACTCATTCATTCTCATTTAATCCAGCGATCACTAAATGCCAGTTCATACAGTGGTGTTATAGTCCAATTCCATAACAAAATGAGACAGATCATAATGTTGTAGACTGATTTTTTCATAAAATTAACTATATTCTAATTAAAAAGCTACACTTTTTCCTTAAATTATGTTCTTTCAACTGTCTTCTGATATTAAAACATTTTTCCTTTTAGGAAATAAATTGAAAGTAGATGACAGTTTTTGGTTTTTGTTTTGTCTTAACATACTTAACTGGTAAATTTAAAGTTGGCACTCTATGTCAGTCTCAGCATTCTTCTTTTATGATTCATTTCATTTGTCCTCAAAAAATTTTAAAATCTAAGAAGTACTCATTAAATCCTTTAGGTTTTTTCATCATGTCAGATTTGGAGATAGAAATATTTTCAATGCATTTATTCAATTTTTGCATAGTTGTGTCCCTTGTGTGAGCACAGAAATTTCAACTTGGATCAATTGAGCCTCATACATGCCCTTACACTTACATCCTTGTATCAAACTGTACAATTCTACTACTTCAATAACACACAGTCTAAGAAGGTCAGCAGGCATCCTCATGAGTATAAAACAATAAAAATAAACTACTTACCTGAAACACGTCCACACAAGGAATAGCTACACAGCAAAATGTGAAAATAATACATAGTTTCCGATTGGTAGGAAGTTTAACAGATTTTCAATATATGCTAAACGCTACTTAGCAGAGTAACTGCTATGTAACACTCCCAACACTGACATATAATCTAATGATGAAAGATGTCTTATAATTCAAGCCATTGTTCCTAAATATTTTTAAGCCAAGTACCATTCTAAAATAAATATTAAATGTCTTGGCTATTTTGGAGATTCTGGCATGCCCGGTCTAGGTGGGTAAAGTATTCGGGAGGGATGTGAGGAATTTATATTCCTCTTGAGAATCACTTATAAGCCAAAGACCTGTATTTATATGTCGATTTTCCCCAAAGTAAAGAAAATATCTACAAATAGTTATACCCTAAAGTAGAGATTATGTCAACCCTTCTGTTCTATAATACGCATTACAAATATTGAATGTGATATATAATGCTAATAAGGCACACTACAAAAAAAAGAAAAAAACCTCAATTAATCCTCATAAAATCCACACAAAATAGTGGATACTATGATTACTCTATTTTTGCAAATGAAGAAACTGAGGCACAGTGAGTTTAAGTATCGCGCCGGAGCAGTAACGCTGGGAAATGAACCCAGGCAGTACCTGAGCTCTTAACCATTCATTATAAAATATACTGCCTATAAGTTACAATATAGTATAGCATTAACATACATTCTCTAGAGTCTTTGCAGTGAAAAACATTAAATCCCTGTTCACCTCATATACATCTCATATATGAATAAAATCTACAACTGTGCCTAATGTCGTGATTTGTGATTTAAAATTTTTGCTCGCCCTGAGCTTCTCTTAGCCTGGGAATTCATCTCGTCTTCAGTAATTTTAAATCCACACACTATTCTATCATATTTCAATTTTTAGAGCAGGATATATGAAGCTAAAACTCCCCACAATATTATGGATTGTTATACTGACTGAGTTCGGCAATAGAAACGTTCTCTCCATCTTCCTATGAAATTTAAATAACCGTGCAGTTAAGGAGGCGATACCACAAACTCAAGTCATTGCATGCGTAGCTGAGTGTTCTTTGCTCTTCAACTGGTCTCCTTTCTTTGGGAAATCGATGTTCCCTTAAATATCAGATGCACTAATAGGTGATTCTAAATTATTCCAGGGCCAATCAGCTTTAGTCCTGGAGGAGGTCCCAGAGAAGGAGTCACAGCCGACAAGGGAAAGGGACTCACAGGCTCTCAGGGCGGCAGCTGCTTACCAACTCTTCCATCTACCACATTTCAATTCGAGCTGCCTCAGCTCCACCAGTACATCCTGGCCACACAGGCGGGTACGGTGCCGAGCACCCAGTGGCATCATAAATGATTAATATTCTATGTATCACTGAGAATGCAGCAGGACTCACACAAGTAAGTTGCAAGGTGAAAAAAAGGGGGAAAAAAACCCCTGATACTCTCCAATCTTGGAGGGAAAGAAGTTTTCTCAATAATGAGAAATCCAAACTTTAATACGGTCTTTAATAAAACCTGGTCTCTCTGGTAAGGTCTCAAGTCAATTTAACAACAGCCTTTCTTTGAGGTCAAAGCCTGTTAGCCTTCTGAAAAGCTTTCTGTTGAACAGTCAGTCAGTGCTTTTCTGAGGGCTGTATTTAATCAACTGTGAAAGAAATGAGGGATTTAAAGGTCTTAAAGTTAAGGGCGAAGAATCTAAACACCAGGTTAAGAAGAAACAAATACATTATTCAAATCCTGGGAGAGATGTTCCAGTCCTTCAAAGTCCTTTTGCTAGAAATAGGAAAAGATTACCTGTATAGTCATGACCTCATGTTCCATAATCTGGGTGAAAACACCCAGGGAAATTAAACCCGGAATATTACCCTATCTGAAATTTTGCTCTTCATTATATCACTCTTATTATTTTAAAATCTCTCTCTCTCTCTTTTTTTTTTGTCAATTACTAAGCCCAGTGCAGGTAAAATTGCGGAGAAATCAGAAAGGCATAATTCTCAGAAGAAAAGTGATTAATTGTTTGAAGCCATCCCAGCCCTCCTCCCCATTCCCCTACTATCCCACCCCGTTGGCATTTCATTTAACAACATATGAATGACTTCACATTAATACAGTTAGATATCCCTCGGCAAATTACATTTTTCTATTCCTGTTAATACTTACTAAAGGCTAAATAAAAGTCTTTATTTCCCTATGTATCCCAGGGAGCACAGGTGGATTTAATTTCAGCACTGAAAATAATTTCTGGAATATCTATAGTTTGGAGCAATGTTTTCCTTTAGCTAAATGCATTCATTTTAATCATTCATTCCATTTATTCATTTGGAAATCAATAAAGACACAAAATTAATTCTGCAATTCACTAAAGCAAAAATCCCATTTAATTGAATAAATAGGTATTAAAGAAAAGAGCTATTGTAGTCCTAATGGATAAAACATGTATGCTACATTTGTCTCTTGGTAGAAGTCTCTAAAGACTATACAGTAAGTTTGACTTCAAAAACTTATCCTACCCCCAACACAGAACAGACCATTTCCTTTATGAATTAAAATATAAAGAAAGAATATATGCTTTTGATTTCTGGTAGCATCTTCCCTTAATTTTCATTTGAGAATAATCAGTTATCTCAATTTTCCTCAGTCCTCATTTAAAGACAGTAAAATTAAAAAGACTTTGATGTTCTACTTTTCAAACAATGGGTCACTTCTGTCTGATTAAAGTTCGATTGAACATTAGACTTTCAGACTTAAAACAAATTGCCTCCTTTTGCTTTTCAATTTGGACCCAATTTCCTGCTGCCCTCAGGTCACTTGATGGTAATTAATTGATTATGAATCAACTAAAGGTGGATTCAAATTGGAAAAAAAGAGAGAGAGAAAGAGAAAGAAAACCTGTTTCTTTCCTTTAAATTTATGACCAACATTTTATAAATGACTCAGTTCTCTCTCAAGTTATGAATATATTCATATATATTCATAATTTAACAAATTTTACCTTTATAAAGTATTTTTAGGAAAAGTAGACTGTTTAACTTTTACTTCACTTTAGATTATTATTTGTCTTTTGAGAAAAGTTTTAATCAAAGAATCATACCATACTCTACAATTATTAAGTTATTTCATTGTGATTTGATAGAATTACCAAATCTGAAGGGTAGCAGTAATTCTCACCAATCTCTCATTACAGGCAGCATGGTACACTAGAATAAGTAGGAATTTTGGACCTGGGTTTGAATTCTGTCTCTGGGGCCTACTATGGTAACTTCGAACAGAGATTTTAACTCTCGGACACTGTTTCTTATGTATATTATCAGAATCTTGATATAATGCCCACAGAGTATTAATAGGTATTGTTACTATTATAGTCTTATAAATAACATATATTTTTAACATACCTATATTTGTAATAGTTATATATTATTATTTAGTATTATTAAATGAAGTAATACATAAGCAAAACCCTTAAAATGGTAGCTTGCACATAGCAGGTGCTCCAAAAATGCTGTTTATTATTATTTTATTACTTACTATATTAGTGTATGTTATTAAACTTTGTATAGTGCTTAGTATGACTTTAGATACTTAATACATGTTTATTTGAACTTAATATCTTTGAATACTTATCAGAATCATACATGATCAAAAATTCCATGCAAAAACCAAAAAGGTGGCCTTTTGGTTAATGAAAAATATCCAGAATAATTTAGAGGATTTTTATAAGCTCATTTGGAGACTAAATATTCAAAATAACTACTACTAAGAATTGATTGTAAGACCAATAATCAAGAAGGCAAAAGCTTAAGATGTTCTGACTAAACTATCACAGCCACCTGTGTGGCCATGGGCAAATGTCTTAAATATTCTCTCATCCTTTCTTCCCTCATCTATAACAGTTAACAAATGTTTATTGAGCTATAGGTTATTGCTTAGATGTGTACAAAGAATAAAATACAGTCTTTGACTTTGAGAAACAAACAAGAGAAGATATATGATGGTATAAATACCCAACTGTGTATAAATATGTGTGTGTGTGTATGCTTGCGTATGGAGAGAGAAAGAGGAGAAACACCATTTGCTTAAGCCCACAATCTAGAGAGACAGATGGATTACGGATTGACATTTCAGGAAAAGCATCCTAGGAGAAGTACTTTCTGAGCTTAACCTTGAAAGATAAAATGTAGTCGGGAAGAAAGGGGGTTAGCGTATTTCAAAGGGAAAAGCATGCTCAAATGCAAACAGATGAAGAACTCCTTGCTCCTTAACTGGATACTCTGAAGAGTTTGGCGTTAATTAGCTAAAATGTTTGCTTTGTGCAGTATGGCAAGGATGTGAGGTAATGGAAGGTCACTGGGGTTCTTAACCTAATGCCAAAGAATTTGGACTTTATTTTAAAGATAACCAGGAGACATCTTTAAGGTTTTAAACAGGGAGTGAGGAAGTTCAATTAGATTATTTCAATGGCATCTGAGTTCCAACATTCTGTGATTTTATCACGGTATCGTACTTGAAAGATTTTCTTCAAGATAGTTGTGTTTATAAACTCAGTCTAAAAAATATAATAGAAACTCATAGACATATATATATATATTCACCACTTTTATGAATTACATAGCTACAGTGTAATTATAAAATGAAAAATAAGTATTATTTTTTACACCTTTTATGAGGATAAGCTAGAAAAATACTTATTAAATAAAGCAATTACAACCATGAAGGACACCATATTTGATTTAAAAATTGGCAAATCAATTTAAAAATTGATTTTATGATTACAGTTCGATAACACAAACTATGGACAACAGAATGGGAAGGTAAAAACTTATTGACAACAAGTTATCCTAGGTCATTTTCTACTTAACAAAACTCTTTTCCTATTAACCTGACTGCAGTAACAGAATTTTGTTTATATAGTTACATTCAGTAATGTCCAAAACATGTAATCCAGCTCAACAATGATTATTTCAGTCTTTATCCATATAATTATATGACAGGCCAGCAGATTTTGTACTGCTTGCAAAACAACTCTCACTTCCTCATTTACTAACAGAGAAAGCTGAAAAAATATCTGCTTTCCTTGGATGATCTTTTATGTTTTTTTGTTTTTAAATTAAGAAATTTAAGTCACTAACATGGTGAAATGAATAAAGTCACTAACATGGTGAAATGAGTAACAGTAACATCTCAACAAATATACATTTATTAACACCTTCTAGAAATTATTTTTAAGTTCCCTATCTTAAATTTAGAATTGGATTTCTGGACTGGAAAAGACAGTAGGAATTAGTGAACCCTTCTTTTGACATCTGAAGAAACTGGCCTAAAGACGATGGCTGATTAGAGTCCCTGCTTGTTCCATCCAGTCTCCATGCCATCATTTCAAACCACCAGGTGACTTTTCTAAAGTGCCCATAAAAGCTGTCACCAGAATGCAAAGATGGCTAGCACTGTGCAACCAGAAAAGCCAAGGGGGAGAGAGGGCTGTGGAAGTGAATCTTCTCTCAGCTATGCTGTACAGCCCCTAGATTTTTGTCTCTTGCTAAGTCCACACATTTTAATGAGATTTTTTGAAAAGGCCAAGAATAGTAGAAACATGAACTCTAACAGTGTATTTATAGTAACAGTACTCCTTTACATGCAGTAACAAATACACATATACAGATGTGATTTCTTTAATAAAGTTAATGTAATATCTATACACTTTAACTTTATTTAGTGAAAATCTTTCCCATGCTCCCCTTACTGGAATTATTCTAACTTTTAAATAGAGGTCTTTAAATATATGGAAATCCTTGAAAATCTCCCCTCACCCACTTTTTTTTTAACACATTTCACTGTTCCCAATATTCCAAACTACACATGATTTATTTTTATTTTTTTCCATTAGCTAGTTCTAATGGATTTTAATAATGGGACCAAAGTCAGGGTTCAGGTGTGGTAGAAGGCTTATTATCGAAAACATTTCCTTTCTGGGGGTGCCTGGCTGGCTCAGTCAGTTGAGCATCAGACTCTTGATTTTGCTCAGGTACTGATCTCCTGGTGGGGAGATCTAGCCCTGCCTGAGACTCCCTGCTGGGGCTGGGGGAGAGTCTGGAGTCATCGTCCCCTCTCCGTCTGCTCCTCCCCCTGCTTGCATGCTCTTCTTCTCAAAATAAATAAATCTTGAACAAACAAACAAACAAACAAACAAACAAAAAACATTTCCTTTCTGGATCTCCATTTTCAACCTAGTTAGTGATCTTGAAAATATGCACAGCTAACCAAAAGGAAACCAAAAAACTAAACACAAAAAAATGGCTTAGTGCAAATAATCATCACTACTAGAAAAATTAAGTCACATAGGGCCTTGGGTCAATAGGATTATCTTTTTGTGTGTATGTATTATGGTGGTATCAAAGGATAGTGGTGTACATCAGTATTTAACTGGTTTTGTAAATATTTCAGAATTAATAAAAAGATATGAACTAAGTCTAAGTTAAGCATAATGGCAAAATGGTAATACTTTCTGTTTTTACTATGATGCTATCCTGGAAGCAATTTATACTTTGCATAGAACAGACATTCAGTAAACCTGTGATAGAAAAATAAAGATCATTAGTATTTCCATAAGTTCAATCCATTATAAAACCTATAATATTATTAGCTCAATCTATGTTTAAGAGATTTATCTAAAAGAATTCACACCCCCTACACAACCGTTATAAAAATGCTTAAAGGACTGTCTCATTTTGCATTCAAGGGGTATGCCAAAGTCTATAGAAGCATGAAGGAGAAAAAAACACTGGGGAAGAAAAAGAAAACGGAACAAAAGTACTTCTTGTGCCTGCACTGCAGGCTCTTTGGCTCATTTTAAAATGGATTTCCCTTTCAATAAATAAAGCATTGGGCAAGGGACTCATTTTGCAGATGAACTCCTTGTAATAAATTAAATATTCTGAAATTTAAAAAAAATAAATATAGAAAATGCAGATTTAGAGAAAAAGGGAACTAATACATCTTATTTAAAAGATTAAGGAGAAAGAAGTATTTAAAAAAAAATACTAAATTAGCCATAGCCCACAATCTGAAGTTGCAAGGTATTACCTTCCATTAAATGAAAAATGAAACAAACAGCAAAAACCCAAATATCTGTTGGGCATGACATAGAAGAGACTGCACATCTGGTAGAAATGGGAATCAAAAGATAGGATTCTCATTCAGGCTTTGCCACTAACATGGTGACCTTAGGCAAAATCCTTAACATTACTGCACTTCAGTTTCTTATTAACGTAAGACATCTAGCTTCTTTTAAATTCTAAATTTCTCAGATTCTGGTTTCCATACTTTTCCCCCTCACATACAACCTGTTCTTCAAACTCTAACCATTAGTACAATTAAATTTGAATCGTAAGATTGACCTCAAAAGATACCTTTTAACAAAATCCCTTTTATTGGGAGTCAACCTCTTCTCTCTTTTGGAGGTATGACTGAGGAAAAAAAAAGGTATAATCACAGGTTTTTTAATAGATGCTAGTTTATCACAAATTTGAACTACGTGGTAACTGTTAATTGATTTTATAACATTTCAGACAACTTTTTCTTACACTTGGAAGTAATACATAATATAAACTAGTAGATAATATACTGAACCCCTCTTCTGCCTATAATTCTATAGGCTCCATTGTCTTTGCCAACAAAACAGAGATGACATTTTATTTGGTTTCAATGTGAATATATATCAAGGAGCACACAAATGCAATTCTATCTCAAATTATGAGTGGACAAAGTTTTCAACAATAGAAACATTTAAATTTAATAGGAAAAAAGTATAATTATAAGTTAAATACCTACTATCATCCATGTAAAATATCAAGAAAATGGATGAGAAAAATATAACAAAATTTAACAAACAATATGGGGTAACTGATGACTTTTAAAAATACTATTATTTGCTTTCCGTTTTTTTCAACAGTGTGCATGCATTATTTTTATAAATAAAAATACTTGAATTAAAAAATATATATATATAGTCAAAGTTTCTGTGGAACTCTCATCTGAAGAACATTTGGCTTAAAGCCCAAATTTTCCTTATGCTCATGAAAAAGTCCAACTTCACAATACACCTGCTTCCTCTCCTCTGTACAATTTCTTTTTATATTCATTGAGTGAGCTGCAATTCAATAGCTTTTGTGGTCTTCTTCTCTTTTCTCTCCATTTGGTATGGCATGAAAGACATTTCAAAAAAACAACATAAACAACTCAACTGCTTGTTAAATTTTATGTTAAGGATATGCACTGACCCAGGAAAATCACCACAGACAGCCAGACATGCTGCTGAAATTTAAACATCCCTGCCCACCTACTTGTTTACAGAGAAAGCAAGTAATGACCTGAAATTTCTTTGCTCTTCTCTGACACTTCAGCTGGAGAAACCAAATCAGGAGAAAGGAATGGACGTATGTTAGGTTTTCCTCATGCTATTCTCTTTGTCTCAAGGAGAGTCAAATTGCAGTAAGTATTATGAACAAACTCAACACAGTCCATTCATGTATCTAAAGGCAGAGCTGGGATTCAAAAACAGGAAAGGCCAGACATGTTGTGTTGCCTCATCTTGCCCTACAAGGAAGAGCTATCAGTGAACATCCAGTGGTTTCAGGGGTAAGGTGATCTGAAATGCTATTCCTCAAATATTATGAATATTTTAGCTGAATTTATGCTGAAGGAAAATATCTGTCCTGAATGTGACAAAACAAGATCTCCTTCTTTCGTTATTCTTTTTCTCCTTCAGTTCTTTTCTGACATCCTCAGCTGCAACATTGTTTTCATGGAAGCAAAGACAGTTAGGTGACAGTGACTCTGACCTTGTTTGCCCTTGAGAAAAGGGAAACCAACATTCCCTTGTCCTTCAAACATTAGGATTTCTCCTTCCAATGGCTTTGCTTTTCTTGCAAGCGAACTTCACCAAATTCCTAGTCCTAGTACCTGCTTCTAAGCAAGGTGCTGGGGCACGAAATATTCATCTGTATTCTGGGGAGTTCTTTGTCAGATTTAAATCCTTTGGCCCTTAAGGAAGAAATAACTCAACACCCTTTGGAGCTGCAAGGTGTTTTGTTTTGTTTTGTTTTGTTTTGTTTTGTTTTGTTGTTGTTGCTCTGTTTCTCTTCAGCCCTTTCCCTCTGTCCCTTCAGGATACATAAAATATAATGACAGCATAAGGAACAGTTGATAAAACTTGCTGAGGGTATCAGTTGGTAAAATTCCAAGCTTGGAGAATGTGATCGTGGGTTTAAGCACTCTTTCTGGCCAACCTTGTCAGAAAAAATTTTCCTTTGGGTTCTCTCTCACCAAGAGATGCTAAGCTACAGGGCAACACCCTGAAGAGAATAATGCCTTTATTCACCCTGAGGAAATGCTCCAGTGACTTGCTTTGTAATTCAAAAATTTATTATAAAACATAGAGATAATATTGGCTGCAATTTATTGTTCCACAGCATCAAAAATAGAAGGCTATGTTGTAAAATTATAATTAATGTTGGTTAAAATACTTAGGTGAAAAACAAGCAGTATACATCTTAAGTGTTTTTAGGCTGAGGAACAAACGAGGGTTACAGAAAGGAGGCTGTGCAAAGCAGGAATCAGACCTATGCTAAGAATATAGAAGGAGGCAAATGAGTCTGTTGTTTTTTTTTCCTTCCTCTCCAAACTAGGATCACCTTTTCTCCTACCAACCAAGTTACCATAAAAATTCTTGACCTGCATTATACATATACACATACCATGATTTCCTAAAAAAAACTTTCCCTACTTCCTATTGATGCACTCAATTTCTCTTTAATGGGAATACTTTCCTATCCAGAGCTAAAAATGCATTAACTTAAAAATTGTTCTCAAAACTTGCTATAGAGAAGCACAAATGAGTCATGTCAGATATCTGAGCAGAACTCAGAAGACAAGACATTAAAGAGTCTTCACTGGATGTAGAAGGAGCAAAAAAAAAAAAAAAAAAAGGATCTGGTGGCATTGAAGTCACAGGTAGATAAGTGACATCACATCTCTGCTAATTCTGATTAAAAGGTAGAGATTAGATAACATGAAAGGGAAATGTTTTCTCCTTCACAGAGTACCTGGGAGAAGAAACAATCCCATGAGTTTGGGATCCTTTACATAGCTCCAACTCAGTATAGATAAGCAGCACCTGTGGACCTGCCTCAGCCATGGATTTTCCAGAAAACTATATGGTTCATGCTAACCAATGCTGGCACCATATTCTTGTTATCACTTCTCTAGGTCTGCTTTTTCTCTTGTTGGGGCCATTGCAGTAGCCCTCTAATTGGTCTCAGTGGTTATTGTCTACCTTGTATTTCACCACTGGAATCACCTTTCTAAAACGCAGATCTGATGAGGATGTTTTCATGCTTAAAATCTTTTCATTCTACCCCATCATTTAAAGAGTCAAACCCCAAATATCATGTGGTTATGGTTTAGCCAGGAATATATAACCTAACTGTAGTCATAAGGAAATATCAGATAAACCCAAAATGAGGAATATTTTACTTAAAACAGTGGGGTGGATGGAAAGGGAAATTGAATATTTCAATGTCATAAAAGTTAAAAAAATAAATTACAATAAGTTACCCCCTCACACCCATCAGGATGGCTACTATCAAAACAAGAAGAAAATAACAAGTGTTGGCGAGGATGTGGCAGATGGAAAATGCTGCAGCTACAGTGGAAGACACTACGGAGGTTTCCTAAAAATTCAAAATAGACTAACCATTACTATCCAACAATTGCACTTCTAGGTACATCCAAGGGATTTGGAAGTAGGATCTAGAAGAAATACGCTCATGCTCATAGCAGCATTATTACAATAGCTAAAACATAGAAACAAGCCAAGTGTCCACAGATGGAGGAATGCAAAAGCAAAATGTGGTGTATACATACAAGAGAATATTGTTAACAAGGCAGGAAATTCTGATACATGCAACAACATAGATGAACCTTGAGGACATTATGCTAAGTGAAATAAGCCAAATGCAAAAAGACAAATACTGTATGATTCCACTTACGTGAAGTTTCTAGAGTAGTCAAAATCATAGAGGCAGAAAATAGAATGGTAGTTGCCAGGCGCCAGAGGAGAGAGAAGAATGGGGAGTTATTGTTCAACGGGAATAGAGTTTCAGTTTTAAAAGGTAAAAAAGTTAGGGAGATGGATGGTGGTGATGGTCGGTCATACAACAACACAAATACATTTGCTATCATCGAACTGCATACTTAAAAATGCTTAGATGTAAATATTACATTGTATTATTTTACCACACTAAGAAAAATGAAAAAATGTAAAAAACAAAACAAAAAAAAAAACAAAGAAAGGCTATGCAAATGTTCCAGATTAATGAGGCTGAAAAGCAGAATAACAAAATGCAACACCTGATCATAGAGTGGTTCTTGTACTGAAGAAAAATAAAGGCTATAATGGCTACTATTGGGCCAACTGAAAAAAAGAAAAACTAGAATGTGAACAGTAGATTAGATAAAATTTTATTAATTTTATTAGAATTTTAGTAGTTTTAAATTTACCAAAGTTGATATTGCATTGAGCTGTGTAAGAATATTTGTTTTAGGGGAATGAACAATGACATATTTTTTTTAAATATTTATTTTATTTATTTGAGAGAGACAGAGAGTGGGGGAGGCAATGGCAGAGGGAGAGAATCTCAAGCAGAATCCACACTGAGCATGGAGTCCAATGAAGGGCTTGATCCCAGGACCCTGAGATCATGACCTGAGCCGAAACCAAGAGTCAGATATTTAACCAACTGCACCACCCAGGTGCCTCCACAATGACATATTTAAGGCAAAAACACATGATGTACATAAGTTACTCTGAAATATTTTAGATTATATATATGAACATAGATATCTATTTCTACCTATATCTAGATCTTAATATCTATCTATCCATCCAGCCATCCAGAGAGGGAGAGAACAAATGATTGATAAATGGGGGAAAATATTAACCATAGGTAATTCCGGGTAAAAGGTTTATAAAATTCTGTATTGTTATTTGTATTATTCTACTTAGTCTTGAAACTTTTCTGCAAGCTTGAAAGTGTTTCCAAATACATTATTTTTTTAAAAAAAAGACTTAAATCCCACATTCTGCATATGGAATTTGAGGCCCTTCTAATTTGGCCACAGCCTTCTCTTTCCAGTTCTCTTAACACTGTACTGAAACTTTCTGAATCATAGCCTGGGTTTGCATTCAAGCCCTGTAACTTTGGTATTCTTCTGTATCATAATTATCTACTGATCTTACAAAGCCCAGATCAATTATCATGTCAAGGCTTCCCTGTGAGAATTAAATGGTCACTTTTGTCCCTTCTGGGATGTAGATATAGGTATATATACTTATTACTGTGCTTATAAGTTCAGAATATGGCACAATTGCCTATATTATGTCCATATTATAGTTCAACCAAAGTTTTAAATCAATGAAGGATTAATAGTCATTGATCAATCATGATTGTTAATCATTAACTAACACTAAGTATGGTTCTGTAAAAGATTCATACAGAAATGGATATAAATATATAGTCATGTATTTTAAACCAGATAATGCTTCTCTGTCTCTGACTTATTTTTCCATCTACTCTCTTCTTGTCCATAGTTACTATGTACAGAGAAGGAGCCTTCTAAATCTATATTTTCTGAAGAGATGCTTATAGGTTATTAACACTGAGAAAAGTTCCTATATACATATTAGTAAAGGTCAGGTCAACTTGAATACACATTAACATATCTATATCTATCTATATCTATCTATGAGAATGAGATAGAGAGAGAGAGAAGTTCCAAGGAACAGAGAGTTTAATTTTGTTAAAGCAAAAATTGTTTTTCTGTAATTACTTTTGTTACAGACTCTACAATATAGCTACGGCTATATATCTTCACTGAATGTCTGTTTTATAGCTGAAGATATTACAAAACCACAATGAAAGTCAATGATCTGATTTTTAGTTTTGGTGTTTGGTGTTTCGGGAAGATATTGAATCTATGTGTTAAAGAATTAAACCCTCTGTTTATCCATGGCCCAGCTACTGTGTGGTATATACCTAGCCATTTTATCAAATAACTTCAATTTCTACCTAGAACAATAAATATCTCTCTGGATAAGAGCATGATTCATTCACTGTGTTCAATCTATTCAAGGTATTTTAGCAGTGAAAAAATCTAAAATGCCAGATTTTGACAGTCTTCATGTCACTATTTTGCTGTGAACTTACAACATGCCCCAAATCAACAGATATTCTGTGCTCCTGACACATGCATTATATTCAATCACTCTATCAAAATCAAGTGGGACTTTTCATATTGTGTCCAACATCACAGAGTTAAAAATAAAAACAAAAAAAAAACCCAAAAACCAAAACCAAAACCAAACCATTTTACTCTGTGGTATAAGAAAGCATTGGAGAAAAGCATTCATTTAGCCAGGTACAGAAATAAGACTTTAGAAATAATTTCTGAATGTATGTATTTTACATTTTTGACATTAAATAATATGCTATCAATTATGTCAATTGTCACTATTTTAAAACAGAAATAAATGGTTACATAATCTTTAACATGACTAAATGTGTTTCAAAAGTAAACATCAGGTACCTAAAAAAATCAATAAAGAATTATTAGATGGCATTTTTTAGGTGTGAAATGAAAATGCTGTCCTTCATTTTAGCCATATGCCTAAATTTGTCCTTCCTGCGAGGGGGAAAAAAAAGAACAAACAACTCTTTGTTAGACACAGATTTTTCTGTATCATAATTAGAAATGCAGATGGGAAGTTTAAATTAGGCAATGGCTGACAGGAGGAAAGACATTTGCTTTATAACTGTTGGGAGTGATTTCAAGTTCAAATCCTTTGAAATGAAACAAGGTCCATTTGTCACAGAGTGTAATATAATGGCACATGGTCTGGTTTGTTGGCTCAAGTTTGGTTAAAACTAAAATATATTTGGGGACAAAAGGCAAATGGAGTACAGACACTGGGAAGGGATGTTCGGGAAAAAAAATGAATTCGTTTTAAGTTTCCAAAAGCCAACATATTAAAGCTTTCCAAATCTCTCCAAGAACTCGTCCAATACTTCTCTGTGATAGTTTTTACCTTTAAAAGAGGAAACATCTGTTATGCAATGAGATGTGATTCTTTTAGAATTTGAGATTATATATATGTATGTACGTTTAAAACTAAGTGTCTGGAGACATATATACATACACACACACGCACACACACATGCATACATAATTATTTTAAATTTCTCTAAACTTCTTTTTCTAGCCAAGGACAAACAACTGAGAATCTTATCAATAATTCCTCAAAATAATTAGAAATATTGCTGTGAATCCTTGAGATTATGTCTAACCTAAGTTTTCAAAGTTTTAAATTGCAATATGATACAGCTGGCATTTATTTTTATTGAAATTAAATATTAGAAACTAAGGAATATGATTTCGTCCTGTTCTTACACAGCTGATATGGGCCTAAGACTTGCACCCATAAAAAAATTAGATAACAGTGTTTAATCTAAATGTTACCTTCAATTATTCATGTATATTAAATGAAGACAACAATCTTAAACCATCTCTATAATAATGTTGATTTGTACACAGTGATGAGTAGTACCATCAGAGAAAAGATATCAATTTTGTCAAATGAAACCTAAACTACTAAAGACACATTGTTAGTGAGCAGAATTACTTATGTTCCATCTCATTAACTGGAAAAAGAGTGTATTCACAGAACACATTCCTAGGTTTTCTTTTTCTCTTGCATGATGGTGTTCACAGATATCTTCTCAACTCCTGATTTTGCTCAATCAGTGACGAGATAAAATATACATGAATCAGACAAACCTAGAGTACTAGCTGTGTTTGAAAGGTGTCCGTTTGAAATGTCCAATGTGAAATGAGTTCATGATTCTCTGGTTTCTAATTCCTGCTTTGCAACTTGACCGAATCATTTCTCCTCTCTCAATTACTGAATTAACTTCCTTCTCTTTTTCCTCTCTCTTTCCCCCCATCCTTTTCTTCTTTGTAGTTCTGATATTTTATTTACTCATACACCATCAGAGTAGTAAATAACTAGTTTTATTTACCACCCATATGAGGTTCTGTTTTTACTTATCTTGATGGTTTTATAAATTTTTCTGAATTATATACAATACTACTCTTTATTAATTCATAAATTGAAATAGTGTATTAATATTATATATTTAAAGATAGATTTAGTACATAAAAGCCATCAAATTACTCCTTTTACCCCAAACACAGTCATAAACACTATTCTTAGTTTGTGCATACTTTTAAAATTTAAAAATATTTAGGGGTGGGGCGCCTGGGTGGCACAGCGGTTAAGCATCTGCCTTCGGCTCAGGGCGTGATCCCAGTGTTCTGGGATCGAGCCCCACATCAGGGCTCTTCTGCTATGAGCCTGCTTCTTCCTCTCCCACTCCCCCTGCTTGTGTTCCCTCTCTCGCTGGCTGTCTCTATCTCTGTCAAATAAATAAAAAATCTTTAAAAAAAATATTTAGGGGTGCCTGGGTGGCGCAGTCATTAAGCATCTCCCTTCAGCTCAGGGCGTGATCCCAGTGTTCTGGGATCGAGCCCCACATCAGGCTCCTCTGCTAGGAGCCTGCTTCTTCCTCTCCCACTCCCCCTGCTTGTGTTCTCTCTCTTGCTGGCTGTCTCTGTCAAATAAATAAAATCTTTAAAAAAAATTAAATAAAATTTAAAAATATTTAAATCTCTACTTTTAGTTCCACCAACTCTTAATTGTATCTCAATTTTACCCCATATAGAATTAATATATTTTTGACATTATGCTTCTTTAATCACCAAATATGCGACATTTGCTACTTTTATATCAACAAGATTCCTATTACTTACATTCTATTGTAGTACCATAATTAATTATATATAGCTTTATTTCAAAAGTTGAAAACCAATAAGCAATATGTATAACATTTTAACTATGTAACTATCATTTGCTACTGAGGCAAGTAGGTTATTGGTATATATACATTTCTGACCAATAAAACATAACCCCATTTCACTCAAAAATACTATTCATATAGATTTTCCTTTCTTACTTATTGATCAAGATCAAGAGACACACCAGTCAACTTCATATTTTGGTCCTGCTTTAGCTTTGGTTTTGGTTTTGTTCCCTTCTCTGAGGAATTTCTGATTGTTGTTTTTGTTTTTTGTTTTTCATTTTTTTGTTTTTCCCTCCTCCTCTTTGAGTGAAGAAACATTTTGTGTCTTCAAATATTCCAAGTATCTGTCAGCTTATTACTTATTCTATCCATTGCTTGAAATCCATCACCTTCTTAAGTTTCACTGGTTTCATACTCTATTTTAATTTGGAAGTTTCATATTTAAATTATAACTCTCATATGAATTTTGGGTTTTGCTTTGATCTTTGTGCCCTTCCAGATGCCTCTGTCCCTCTGCTTCTTATTGGACCATTTGTTTTTTGGATAGGTCTGTGGCTTCATTCCCATTTCTTCCACTCAGTATTCCTTTGAATGAGAGTGACTGCTTCTTGTATTCCATATCGCCCTTTTTCTTGTTTTTCTCTTCATCTTGTAGCATCTTAAAGAAATTTTCTAAGGATACATATAAAAGAAGTAAGCTCTGTGAGCCCATGCAATAGAGAGGTCCTGATTCTGTTTGAACAACTGATTGATAGAGTGGGTTTAGAATTCTAGGTTTAAAATAACTCTCTCTAACAACTCTAAAGGCATTTCCCCATTTCCTGGTACCATTGTAACTTGCTCATGAGGATTCTGATGCCAGTCTTATTCTCATTCCTTTGTAGATATTATGCTTTTTATTACTTTGTCATTTGTTTTTAATCTTTGGAAGCTTTTGGGTTCTTTATGTTTCTTGTTATAATGATATAGCATTTTAAGAATAATTTATTAGCATAGAATTACTAGGGAAGGGCCAGCCTTACATGTTTTTAAGATAAAACAATTACTTACATTGTGAAATTTCAGATGTCCCTAGAGGCCTGCATGCTCTTCCAGTACTGGCCCAACCAGTTATATAAAAAACACGCTCTTCTGGTTCTGGCCTAACATGCTACATATGCCCCTAACTAAGTCATTTAATTGGGATAAACACAGATCTTTTCAAAGGCTCCTGTAAATATACAGATTAAGAGTAATAGGTTAATTCACCAGGCATTCATTGAGTGTCTTTGCCAGTGCATTAAGCACTGGAGGTATACTGATACAGAGAAACTAGTATATAATAGTCAACCAACATCAGATCTTGGAATGAGAGAGGCAGACAAATGAGAAACCTGGAGGCAGAAGAGGCAGCTAGAGGACTTGACTCAAGGTCCAGCTCTAGGAATGGAGTGTAGGGAGGACCTCTAAGGTGGAAGTTAAGGGAATAAACTCTGAAATCAGACTGCCTGGCTTCACATTCCTCCTTAATACTTACATGGCCATATAAAGCTGCTTAAACTTTCTAAGAAACAAATGGATTTATATATAACAAAGCATTTAACATAAAGCCTAGTACATAGTAGCCACTCTGTAAATGTTAGCCATTGTTATTATTATTGCCATTTAGTAATTGTGCAGCCTTAGCTGAGAGATGAAACTCTGATCATTAGCACTGTCATGGGGACAGTGGAATTCATGATTCCTACGTGACAGGATTTTAAATGAGCAGACCATGCAATATATAAAATTATAAATGCTTGTTATCCTAGAGTACCTATATGCCAGTGTAAATTCATTAGCAGTAATTTTTATAGCCCACATTTCAGAAACACTTTTAGAGTAGTGCGAGGCTTGCTAATATGTTATCACTATCAATACCACACCATTAAGGGTGAAACAAAGATGTTCCTCCAAGGCAGTAAGTAACACCCGCACTCAGGGCCTTCATGATGTTGAATAAAACGATCCAAACAATCAATTTAACCTCAAATGTGTTTCAACTTGTAAAACACTGAGTCATTAACCTTAACAATGTCAGTGTGCTCTTACTACAAAACTCAACCGAATGAGTGTCCAGGGGAATATTTAAGAGTACAATTCATGTAGAGTAATGTACTAAAAGCATTACCAAAGCCTGTTAGAGGGAATAACCCTGGAGTGCACTGTGAAGGATTAAGTCACTTGAAATACTGAGAAAGAAAGGGAGATGAATGGAAAAGGCTCAGGAGTGGAAATACGATGCAAGTTTCTCAGAATGGCTCGTGGCTACTGCGGTGGAAGTTGTGCTTAAACATCTGGTAGGGGAAACTTGTACCCTTTGAGACATATTATTTGTCCCATAACTGTCCCTTAATAGGAGTATGACCTCTGTCTCAGTCTCCATGTCTATAAGCAGGTCAAAATAATCCCTATGTAAAGAGCATGACTGAGGA
This sequence comes from Ailuropoda melanoleuca, assembly GCF_002007445.2. NCBI lineage: Eukaryota > Metazoa > Chordata > Mammalia > Carnivora > Ursidae > Ailuropoda > Ailuropoda melanoleuca. The sequence continues at coordinate 87,230,517 of NC_048218.1, forward strand.
AAGTACAGGAGACAGGGAAAGGCCTCGAAATATATAGAAAATAAAACAAATCAAGTTATTACTATTATTACCACTAGGACAATGGTATTACCTAAACCAGTTTTTACATTTTCACATACTGCTTCCCATTTTAAACTTTCAATGCTTCCCATTTTAGGCTTTTAGGAATCAAGCAGCATAAAAAAGAAGGAGGAGGAGGAGGAGGAGAAGAAGAATCATCATCCTCATCTTGGGTCTATTTTTGGACCCAACTGTGGGGTTAGAGGAAAAAGTCCTCACTGGTCACAATCCCTATCATGTTGTATAATAGACACCAATCTTTTCACTCTACTGTCTGCCATTTCCTATGTCTGTATTTTATTCTTACATGGTCATGTAGGAGAGAGAGAAATTTAAGTCCATCTCTTTTGGAAAGTCTTGATAATTTGTAAAATATTTACTGGCCAAGAGAATGAAACTAATGAGACTTGATGGCTCTGGGTAGATATAAACTATTTGCTATGCCCCTCATTACTTTGAGTAACAGCTGGAAAATATCTAATATACATGTACACTTATATTCAGATATATGTTTATATACACATGTACATAGAGAGAGAGTACAGAGCTAGTGTTCATGTTTTTAAAGAGTATGGCTCTTCAGAGAAGATATTATAAAAGCCTATCAGCTATATGATAATCAGCCAAAGTTTACTGAGCGCGTATATGCCAGAATCTGTGCAAAGCCCTCTCTCTATAAATGTAGATATTGATATTCATGTAATCCAGTGATCTTCAACTGGGGGAATTTTGCCTTCCAGCGGGCTTTTAGTGATAACTGGAGACATTTTTGGTAGTCACACCTGAGGGGACGGGGCGCTACACTGGCATCTAGTAAGCAGAGTCCAGAGATGATGCTATCATCCTTCAAAACACAGGGCAGCCCTCCATAACAAAAGATTACCTGGCACAATGCCATAGATGAGGAGATTATAGTTCAAAGAAGTTAACTTGTAAAAGGTTACAAGTCAGTAAGAAACAAGGGTGGGCAATCAATAATAGCCATGCTTTTATCCACAAACTCATTCCTACCAATAGATCTTAACAGCATTCCATAGTTTAGCTAGAATTAGATATATTCTTGCAATGCTGACTAGGGATGAGACTTAATCATAGAACAGTCAGGCCCAAACCTGTGTGTCCACAGTAGATTTTTTTTTCTCCCACAAATTAATGGAGTGAAAGATCCAAACAAAAGGGGAAATGATTGAATTGTTGATAGGTAAACATTCACTCTATTCAAAGTTCAGGTATGTCATACTCTTTGCTTTCATAAATATGGGAAACTTACTTTGGAAAGTGCTAATGAGAGTTGAAAGTTACCTTCAAGAAGTTATGCATATTTCAAAAGAAATAAAAGTCATTATGCATTCTCTCTAAAGAGGATACAATCTCAAACTGTCAAAACCCTAAACTCTTCTGCATATATTACATATAAATGCCATCTTTTAAAAACCTCTTGCCATTATTTCTTCTAAATTAGCTTAGTGGGCCATGGTATTTACAGTATCTTGCTCTGGCCTGTGAATAATGTGACAGGTAATTTCTTCACTTCTTCTTGCCTGTAGTTAAGTTTGACTGAAGATATGGAAAACAACTTTTATGACTTAGGTGGTAAAAATAAATGTTCTGTAAGCTGTACGGAGCTAGGTTCCGGACAGCTAGCATAAAATATTGCATACGAATTTATATCTGCCAATAAATAATTTAAAAAACTAGGGACATTTTATACTAATGTACACTAAAATATTTTCTCAAAACAAATCGATAATGTTGGTAATAATCTCAACATACCTGTGATGCAGGCTTCTCAACATCAAAAAAGTATTCTGCTTGGATGTACTCAAAAGATGAATCATAAATAAATAACATTCATAACTGGGAAGCACTAATTTTAAGAATTAATTTCTTTATGGTAAAGAGAATGGCAACATTCAAAGAATGGCATAGTAATAATAATCTATTCCTAACTCTACAATGGATAAGGACACGCCTTTTGCAAGAGGTTATGGTTGCAAACAACATGAAAATTCTCTCTAAGATAGTATAATTTAGCTTCGTTTAGTTTATAATGATTATGATTAAATCTAAACTATTATAAGCAAGCCACCATCTGGAACCATAGCAAATCAAGATTCTATTTTCTATGATGACCAATCACGGAAAGCTTATTCAGACTTCTACTTTGCAATATTGTATAGTAATGTGATTAGATAATCATGCAGACCAATGAACCCAGCTAACCGGAACATAAACAAATGTACAGTGTGTCACTTGGAAATACTTAGTACTTTATCAGGGCCTCCTGACCCAAGTTGCTAAAGTTATTTTAAAAGAACAGGAAGGAAATTTAACAGCAAATGTTCTAAATCTATATGAAAAGATATTTAAAGGTGGAATAGAAGGACTGGAAAAGGTAGACATTTTATATGTAGTTTGCAAGTTTAAATGAACACTTCAGGAATAGAATAGGAACATAGTCAAGAACCTATAAATCAATTTCCTAAAAAACAAACAAACAAAAAACAAACCCAAAAAACATAATCCTCTGCAGTCTACATTAATCTAATATGGTATTTGTTGTTTGGGGTTGGATTACGTCTCCAAGATGTTGAAGTCTTAACCCCCAATACCTTTGAAAGTGACCTTCTTGGGATGTAGGGTCTTTGCAGATTATTAGGCTAAAATGAGGCCATCAGAGTAACTCTTAATCCAATATGACTGTGTCCATATTAAAAGGGAAAATCTGGACACAAAGACAGAGATAGGTAGAATGCCTTGTGAATATTGGAATTACACTGCCACAAGCCAAAGAATGTCAAAGATCTCCAGCAAATCACCAGAAGCTAGGAGAGAGACATGGACCACGTTCTTCTTTATAGCCCTCAGAAGGAACCACCCCTGCCTACTGACATCTCAAGCTTCACTTATAGGCTCTAGGAATGTGAGACAATAAATTTTGTTGTTTGAACCACCCAGTACTGGTAGTACTTTGTTATGGGAGCCCCTAGAAATGAATACACTATTTAAACAGGGATTAATGTAATTCAGAGTACTGTTTCATGGTTGTACCTCCTTGGTACAAACATTGTATACAAAGATGGTCAGGACAAAACTTGCAGACTCAACCAGCATATACACTATTAGGAAAAAAAAAGAAGATAATGAACTTCAAGGCATTACCCTGTTATGTGTCATGAGAATGATAAAAACAATAGTTGTGTTAAGAGAAAGATTAAGTTATTTATAAGACTATTAAAAATTGTCCCCTGGAAAATGCAGAAGGTTGCTAAGCCAGGGAAAGGAAAAGGAAGAGGGGCATAAGCAAAGTTCGCAGGATGAAGTGGTGGCAGGAAAGTCTACCAAAATAGGAGACCAAAGTCCTTTATGGGGGCATAATGAATGGTCTGAATTAGGCAGCAACTGCTAGAGATTCAATGATAGCAATGAGATACATTTGTAAGAAAAAATAAATTGAACTCAGCAATAGAGTGACTGGCAAAAATAGGAGATAGAAAAAATTAATTGGGGGATGAAGAAGAAAAGAGTCAGCAATAATTTCAAGAATTAGAGCTTGCATGGATGAGCTTATGGCTATGTTCCGGGAAAGTGATGCTATCATGTCTAGATTCTGAATTAAGAGGGCATTATAATACACAGATACCTTTATAAATGGACTTTACCAGTAGCCAATCCATAGATGATTCCAGAAAAGGACTCTGAATATTACAATGGAAGAAGCCATCATTTTGACCTCTGGAGAGGCACAGGACTTTGCAGACTTGTAAGACCTGCTGCTCTCTGCTGAAATTTCTCTCTCTCTGAATTATTGTCTGACAGGTACAGTCTCAGTTTTATTTTTCCCCCATAGCACTCTTGAGCTTACATTATTTATAAGGTGGATGTATCTGTATTTCGTGAAGGGTTCAAGAATCTATGGCAATGTTAACAAAGTTTTAAATATATATGTAAATTCTAAGAAAATAAAAATAATTAAAATTTTAAATGAATCACTCAGTTTGCTATGGCTCCGACACCTTATGTTTATAGAAATCACTTGACTCTGAGCCTTGGCTTCCTTTTATTGCCATTTATTTGTTTATGCTCATGCCTGGATGCTCTAAAGAGATTATAAATCCCTTGAGCACCATGGATTGTATCATAGCTTTATTTGTTCTTAAGGCATAGCATACTGTTCTGCACATACTTTGTGCTCAATTAAACTTAATTGATGGTGATGATTAATATTTTTTAAGGAAGAGAAAGACTAAATTTCTTTCATGTTACCATAATATATTTGTTCCTTTCCATTATTTCTTCTCTCTAGAATATGTTTTACAAACACAAACAAGTCTAAAAAATGTTTTTGGGACACTTTTAGGACTATGAGTCTGGTATTTCTTTTAGCATCAGAGTTAAATTTTCTGTTTTTTTTTTTTAAGATTTTATTTATTTATTTAAGAGAGACAGAGATAGCGAGAGAGAGAGAGAGCAAGTGGGAAGGAGAGAGAAAAAGGGGCTCTCTGCTCAGCAGGAAGCCCAATGTAGGGCTCCATCCCAGGACCCTGGATCATGACCTGAGCCCATGGAGCCACCCAGGCACCCCAAATTTTCTCTTTAAAATAAGCTAAATTCCATTCTTCATTTTTAGAACAATGTTTCATATTATATATGAAAATATAGACTTCAAAAATGAAGTGGATAAAATAGAAATATGAATACATTAAGATTCAGGACGATATACTTTCCACTTCCACAATAACACCCATCCACCCACCCACGATGAAGTGTCCTTTTTCCTACGGCACCTCCTGAAAACTGACTCAGAAAATGATAGAGTACAATGTGGTACAAGTCTATGTTTTTATTGCCTTACAGGTTAATCATAGTGTAGTAGAATACCAGCTATTTTGAAGGGGTGGCATGCCCACTCTCCAGAGACATTCGTCATGCCCTGGGCCTCTTAACAATCTGCACTCCCCTTCTCTACCCCTAAACACACATATCTACCTTGGTGCAGTACTAAAAGTCAGTATCTATAATTTCAAAACTATGACCTTGGAATCATTAAAAGCTGACTTATGTACACTCTTAACACCAATTCTTTTCATTGTCCCTTCTGTTTTATCCTCTTAAGAACTGCTATGACCTTGTTGAAGAAATTCTATATACTGCTTCCTTGCAGTAATTTTGAACAATATACTAGAACTTCATAAGCCAATCTCTGACACCTGTCAAGCTAGTTGTCACACATTTTCTATTTTCCAGCTTCAATACTTCAAAGCTTCCTGAAGTTCAGCCTTAGGTTACATACCTTGACAAACTTGAGCATAGACTCCTTTATGAATGTCATCCTAGTACCGATTATTAAAATAATTACAAGTTTACAATTTCTCAGGCTGGACCCTTCAGTTAATATCTTAGCCATATTATTTCTATTTTTTTATCTGGAAAGATATTTAATTATCTTGATCTATGCTGACACTCATTTTTAAATACAGACTCCACACTGAATATACTTACAAAAAAAGTTAGTATATTAATATTAAGTTAATATAAAAGAAAACCAATTAAAAGAACAGGATACCCACTTTACTTATCAGATTGGTAAATATATATATTTTTTTCTTTTTAATGCACACTGTTGGCAACAGTGAAATTAAAGAACAATCTAATGCTTTGCCATAAAGTTTTTAAAATACACCACCATTCAGGAAGATCTTTTTCCAACATCTCAAAGGGCTTGAAGTATTCATACTTTGACCCAAACTTTATACCAGCAAATTTACTTCAGAGGAACTGGAGAGAGGAACAAATATCAAGTCTACAAATTTCCACAAAATATTACCTATAATAAAAAAACAATGCAGGCTAACTTATCAAATAATAGGTGCATAGTTACATCAATTTATGATGCAATTATATTATGGATTATTATGTTTTAAAACGATCTGAAAAATATATTAATATCATCTTAAATAAAAGAATAGCAACAATATATACAGGGCATGATTAAAATTTGATTAAAGAAGTTAGGAAGGAAGGAGGAGGGAGGGAGGTTAAGATTTGTAAGCACATCGTAGCTATTTTCAAAATATTAATTAAAAAATGTATCCATCCATTCATTCATACATTTACTTAATGAATGTAAAATTACCAATAACTATATTTCAAGCAAAGAGTAGAATTATTTTGCTTTTCAGTATAGCATTTTAGTTATCTTATGGTACATAGAAGAATATATCTTTACAAGATATATTCGAAAAGACTATGGTTACCAACAGAATATAAGAAAACTAAATGCTGACTAAATTCTTAACCAGCATTCCCTACATTCTAGTTTTCTGATTTGTGTTTTAGTTTGGAATTTACATTTTTCTCATTAAGATTCAAACACAGAAATTTCTACTGTTCCTCTGTCAAAAAATATCCAAAGATGTTTCTTGGCTCAAAATATTTTGGTATGCATATACATACCATTTGGACTCATAAAACACAATTTTATAAACTTTTCACAGTAGTACATGATTGTAATCTTCAAAATGGAGTAGATGGCAGAGAACATAGCACCTGAATATTGCCCAGAGTTTGTTCAAGATTCCATCATGCATTTATTTGCTTAGAAAGTTTACTAAAATGAACTCTTGCTTTAGAACATACGTCCCAGACACTGGGTCTGTTTAACTGAATATTTTTCATTTTGACAACTCCTCACTTCTTTGAAACACTTTCAACCATATCCTGGAAGTGATTTGCTGTATTGAGTACATTAGATAGCCACACCTTTAGGAACCTAGGTTAGGTCAACACCCAACTGATACTGCCAATGATCCTATAATGATTGATTGGTTCAGGTCTCCAGTTTTCTTAGCAACAAATCTTAGATAACACACTCAAGTCATTTGAGCAAGTTTCTTTAAGAATATTTACTTTCCTACACCAGGACTGTCAACAGTTTGGCATACCTAAAGTTCAGTATCTATAGAGTTTAGTCACTTTTTATTTCCAAGGCCTTTTGATCTTAAATCAACTCAGAGAGATATGTTTACTTGGAGTCCATGACTCCCTTTCTAGATTAAGTCTAGTTACCTTGAATTCTAGAATCTCAGAATTCCCTGCTTAAATGGCCTTATATCTGTTTCCAGTTACCAGCCTTCTTTTCCAGTTCTATATTCTCCAGGGAAAACTGTCCCTCCAGTATGCAAACCTAGGCCCAGGAAATGGGTGAGAAGTAGCCATTTATGGGTGTTAGGGACTATGCTTACAAATGAAACTGGGTACAGACGCATGTATACAAGGTCCCTCATGGTGTGAGACAGAACCAAGGGTGGGCAGAAAAAGAAGAGTGGGTCAAGGATCAAGGGTCAGGAACTGAGGGTGAGTTCTTCTGCTGTCACCACATTTTAACATCTGAGAACATTACATTCAAGCCTGCCTTCCCAATAATTTTGAACAGGTGTCTGTCAGATCAGGAGGAAAAAGCATATTTAACATTTTTTTTAGTTTGATTTATAACATTTAAATAGTATGTACAAATACAGCCCCCATTTCTACCATTGCCTTGTACCCTGAAATGTTAGGGGAAATTGGGCTATAGCTTCATCTATGATCAAATTAAACACATTAAGTCAATTGAAACAGACCAAATTTCAAAGTCAACTAAGAAAAAAATGAAAATAGAATGGGAGGAAAGGGAGTGGGAGTGGAAAACCATCCAAAAAAGGCAAGGGGAGAAAAAGAAGACAAGAATATGACCTTATGTGCAGGAAAAGGTAAAGAAGCCAGGCTGGAGAGGGGAGAGAGAAGAAGATTAAGGAAAGAAGTGTGAAAAAGAATAGCATATACAAAATAGGAGTTTAGCAGAGAACAGCTATAGATAGATGCATTGGGCTGGGAGTAGGAATAACTAAGTCTGGACTGTTGTTCCAATCTGATTCTAAGTTTCTGTTTTCTTTTACTACAGAGTAATGAATTAAGCTACCTGGGTTCAATGATCAGTGTTGCTCTAAAAGTCAATGAATCCATGAGTGTTTTCTTTTTTTCAGTCCCTCCATCAGAGAATTCTGGGCCAAGCTCACCTGTGTACCCTTCACTCATATGACCATCCTCCCACCAAAGAAGCCTCTGATCTTATTTTGACCTCTTGAATTGCCCAAAATTACAACTGGTGGGAGTCTGCAAAACAATGATAGCCAATGGAACTTCCATTCCCAACCTGGACCCAAGGCCAGTATCAAAAGAAGTGCTTTGAATTTACCCTCAATATTTTGCCATGTCCTAATCTGATTTTATTATTTTTAACAATAGGTCTCAGCAATAATAATATAAAATTTCTTTTCAATTCAATTTCCATATATGTACAACTGAGTGATAAATTAGAAATTGTCTCTAAACATGGAGTATGCGTAACATTTCTAATACTCTGATGAGAATTATCAATGAATAAAATAAAGTGACAAGATACTAATTTAAAGAACTAAGGATATACTGTATGGTGACTAACATAACATAATAAAAAAATTATAAAAAATAAAGAACTAAAAATGACCTTATGCATAAAGTTACAGTTTATTTTTTTCCTACTTTTGCACATTTATCAGCACTATATAAACACTATACTATTTAGACTTAAAACATTTTTCACTAATAAGAGAAAAATGGTTAAAATAATTTCAATGCTAATGCTATTGACAAGAGACTGTGAAAATCAAAATACTAATAAATACTTTGTTCTCTTTCAGAATCTTCTCCACTCATTTAAAATCAGAGGGACAGAGTACAGCTCTCTTGCGACTAATATAAAAGCCGGAACTTTCATGAGGAAGCAATAGTGATCTTTAAGCCTTGGCTTCAATCCATTTCTTTTTAACATTTATGAGACCTCAAAGGCCACTGTTGTGTCTTTCTTTGTAGTTTCTATAGAAACATTTGCTTATTAAAAAACAAACAAAACTATAAGCTTCTGTGTGAAACTAGTGAAACTGTGAAACAGATGTTGAAAACCTGCAATTCCAGATGCAAATAAAATTGTATGGAGTTGTGGAGACTAAGGAATGGACAAGGAAATTCAATCATGGCCATAATCATCATCCACAGCTATATGCAATCTAGATATGTTGTTTCCTTCTGGAGTTTATAGTTAGAGTATATGGGTACCAAAGCTGCTGTTAACATTTTCATTATTCATTTTAAAGAGTCATCTAAATTCGGGGCACCTGGGTGGCACAGCGGTTAAGCGTCTGCCTTCGGCTCAGGGCGTGATCCCGGCGTTATGGGATCGAGCCCCACATCAGGCTCCTCTGCTGGAAGCCTGCTTCTTCCTCTCCCACTCCCCCTGCTTGTGTTCCCTCTCTCGCTGGCTGTCTCTGTCTCTGCCAAATAAATAAATAAAATCTTTCAAAAAAAAAAGTCATCTAAATTCGTCCCCAAAATGTTTTTTTTTTAAGATTTATTTATTTGAGAGAGAGAGACAAAAGCATGTGAAGGGGAAGTATAGAGAGAGATTGAGAGGGAAAGAAGCAGACTCCCCGCTGAGCAGGGAGCCCCATGTGGGGCTCAATCTCACAACCCAGATCTCACAACCCTAGATCATGACCTGACCCAAAACCAAGAGTTGGCTGCTTAACTGACTGAGCCACCCAGGTACCCCTCCTCAAAATGGTTTTAGATTTCAAAATATTCTACGCGAAGAAATGTGTCATTATCTTTAAAATTAGAAGAGACAAACTTGCCCTTGTCATCTTCCAAGATGAACTTGGAAATAAAATTATAAACACTATTTGTTTTGGACAAGACTATGTAAATTACTATAAGGAAACATTCATATCAGTTTTGTCATTATAGGCAAATTATGGGCTCATTTTAAATTCAGTTAAGAAATATTACTCACTTCCAGCTATTGATTGACTTTAAGAATTGTCAAAGCTGAAATGTTTAGAACCATTGTGGAGGCAAGTAGGAATAATAAGAAACACCACATACAGTGTGTGTTACATTGCACTATGGATATAGTGGGGGTGGAAGGCATTTTAGAACTAGTTCATTTCATGTAGAAAACTTCGAGAAACAGTTTAAGACTAGGGGGAAAAGCCCAGATATGTGGCACTACAGTGCTGGTTTGAACCTTAGTCTACCACTTAGTAGATGTGTGATGTTGGCCAAGTTACTTAACCGCTTGGTGCCTAGGTTTCGTCTTTAATGAAAGTGGTAATACTAGTACCTTCTTCATAAGCACTAGTTAAAAGTAAAAGAACTAAATTAAATGAATGAACATGTTTAAAAAATTTAGAACAAGGCAATGCCTACCACATATGTTATATGTGTTAAATATAATTTTCCTTGATACTACCCTTGCCTCTATCACTTCACTCCATAGTAGAAGCTATCTTAGCCAATATGATTTGCCCCACTGACTGGCAGGTTAATTATTTAGAAGCTGGTTCAATTATATAATCAGCAAAAAAAAAAAAATACATCTCTGAACTATTATATGTTAATTTAGAACATGTGAATGCGTGTTTATTGGCCAATATTTTGATGAAAAGACAAGACGTTTTCTCTAAACATTGACCTGTTGAATAAAGCTCTGTAATTTCTTTCTTGTCCTAAACATTATCTGCATTCCAAGCTGCTTTTTTATTTAAAGTGGAATTATTAAAGATGTTTGTAAAGTAGACTGAATGCAGAATGCTTCCAGATTATTACAATTTCCCCAAATCTTTAAGAGTTGCCTGGTCCACTGCATATCAATTTTTTATTAGCAATTCACCTTTTAAAACATTATCATTATAGGTTTCTTAGAAGTAATTTTTTCATATTCATGACTCACAAGTTTATGCAGTAATTAAAATACCTTGTTATTTATAACAAATGCAAAAGGCATGTATAGATCTGAGATTATAACTGGCTCCGGGCAAGCATACCACATAACCTGAGATAACAGAAGTGTGCAAAAATTCAGAAAGGATCTGCTATGATGAGCTTCAAGGAAGCTTGGGCATTGATCTTTGTGTTCTAAAGGAATGGAAATTGTCAATGAATTCTACAAGCTGATTAAGTGGAAGTCAGTTAAGAGAACTTCTACTATACTTTCTTTACTTGATTATTTATAAGTCTGAGTCCTAATCTAGACTGTGACCACTTTACTAAAAGGAGAACAGATTTTATCCATCTCTGAATTTCTAACATAGCACTGGATTACAACAAGTACTTAATAACTGCTGGCTAAATAAATGAATGAATTTGAATTAATAAAACTCTGAATATATCACATTGAAGTCACCCTATATTCTTAAATGTTGCCAAACTTACAACTTGGCTGGTCTGTCATTAAACCCACCTGTAAGTATTATTACTGAAATTATAAAAAAAAATTCATTATAAAACAAATTTCCTCATAACAGGGATGATCATAAGATAATCCCTGAAAATAGCAATAGTACATACATAATATATTTTGATCTAATGGTGGTAGGCATTTGGAATGAATGTTCTTACTTAGAATTCCAAGCAAGGACAACTGCTAGGGGAAATCTGTTCTCCTTGCAGCCATTTCTAAATATTAGGCAATTTGAAGTATGATCTTTTGAATTATCCATTTGAGTCTTAAGAGTTTCTTCATTCTTTGTTTTTTCAATATCTTTCTCATATTTCAATTTCTTGTGTTTACTCCTCAGGCTCCTGGAAGCATACAGCAACTTTAATAGCACTCCCTCTGTGACAGGCATTTCATATATTGTACAATCAAAGCTTTTCAAATCTGCTCTATAACTGTTGATTTGTTGATTGGGGTTTAACCTTCTCTTCTAAAAGAAGGCTTCTCAGAAGTGGAATTCTTTGTAGAGTCACAGTTTATGAGAGTGTTATATTCCCTACTTCATGCTGTTTGTCAGGTGAATGGGATGGCAATACCCAGAGACGCCTGGAAAATACACACACAGGTTTATAGAGAATCACAGTTCAAATTCTCGAAAAAGAGCAATGTTGAACACCTTATCAGACATAAAGGATGAGGCAGGCTAGTTTAACCAAGGCCATGTATCCCAGATCAGCATTTCTCCATGTGTGGTCAGAGACCCTCAGGACTCCCTGAGATCAACACTATTTTCATAACAATAATGACATTACATACATTCATGCTTTCATTTCCTCTCTCCTTTCATGAATGTACAGGTTGCAAAAAGCTCATCAATATGGTTTTAGATTCCACGTTGAAACTAACCATTAGAAAACTAATATTTGTCAAGTCTCAGTGTAGTATCAAAGAAAAATATTTGCCATTATGTGAAAAGACTATCACACCGGATTTTCTTCTTACATTTCATCCAAGAAAACATATAACAACAGATTAAAGTATAGAAACACATATGAGAATCCAGCTATCCCATATTAAGTCACAATAAAGAGATTTGCAAAAAGGTAAAATAATGCTATTCTTCTATGTTTTCTTATCTTGGGAAATATAATTCTCTTTCATAAAAACAAGTTATTTATATTAATTTGTGACAGGTTTATTATTAATTTTAAATGAATAAATACTTATACATTTTCTCAATTTTAATTCCTAACATAAGAAATATTTATACATATTAGCCACATAAACAAAAGCCTTTTTCTTTGGAGTTGTCAATACTTTTAGAAGGTAAATGGGTTTTTAGAACAAAATGTTTAAGAACCTCTGCCCTAAATGAATTAAGTCTGACCTGAAAATAATAATACCATCTGATTTGATTGACACTGAAAGTACTTTTCCTAAAACAAATTACAAAGAGAAGTAATGAACTAGAGAGAACTCTATGAATTGAGAGAACTCTCAATTCCATCTCCAATTAGCATGAAGTAGAAAGGTAAAATCTCGTTAAGTGACATAACTTTCATAACTATCAGTATGAAACAGATTCTATCAGTCAGATACTGTAAAATATCCTACAACTTATACATAGGTACAAACAACTATTTGGTTCCTTAAGTCAAGAGCCTGTTGGGATTTTTGTTTGTTTGTTTGTTTTTTTAAGAGAGAGAGAGAGGTGGGGGAAGGGGCAGAGGGAGAGAGAGAGAATCTTAAGCAGGCTCTAAACCCAGCTCAGAGGCCAATGCAGGGCTCAATTCCACAATCCTGAGATCATGACCTGAGCCCAAATCAAGAGTAGCCACTTAACTGAATGAGCCACCCAGGTGCCCCCCCCTTAAGTCAAGAGCTTTTAATGAACTTTGAACTGTTATTATCTGTTAACACAACAGTGTTAGTGGCTAAGTTCCAAACAGAAAATGTAATGAAAGAATTATCACTAAGCAAAATAAATTATTCGTCCCCTTAGTAAAATAAAATATGAAGAATCAAGATGTAAACTATTAATTACTTTGCTCCCAAATGTGTGCAAATGTATTGTGGTATTGTATCTGTATTGTACATGCACAAAATGATTATTTTTATGTGATAAAATTACCTTAATGTTAAAGTTCACACATGCATCCATACACCCAAATACTCATGCTGTTATATATCAGTTTAAGAATCAAAATTGATGTCAGAGCCATCCAACTTAAAAAGAATAAGAGTTTGAAAACACCTATGCTACTTGGTTTTCAGTTGCTGGGTTACTAAATGATACTGGAACAATTATGCAAAAAACTCGGCTATATAAAGCTATAATACCCCTTTATCTCATTATCATTTAAATGTTAAATGCTCCATTATAGAGGTAAATTGGGTTTAAAAAAGAACGTTTCAAGCAGAAGAGCAAAAAATATAAGGTTAAACAGCGTGAGGAACCAGAGTTTCAATTTGTGGTAGAAGGCTTACTAGGGCATGGATTGATCTTTTGATATACTAAGAAAGCCAGACCCTCTGACATGCCCTATGGAGAGTAAATATACTGATCTGGAACAAAAATTATGTGAAACAGCTGTTAAGTGACAGAAGAAATGTGCATCGGACCACCCGCCTGTCATAAATATTGCACTCTTAATCAGAAAGCATCTGTCTTTTCATTTCCTTTTCAGCAATCTCTGCGTTGTATTTAATCTGTGCAGAATGCTTCTCCTAACAGGTGCAATAATGTTTACAAATTGAAAAACTTATTTAAATGAAACTTGCAACTAGAGACATTTCAATTAACAGGGCGATATTTTATGAGAAGGAATAATTCTAGCATTTGGCAAATCCATACATTGCTTTGCATTTTTGAAATGTAATTATTGGAAAATTAGAGGATAGACACCAAGAAAAACTAAAGGTGAAATATGCTTCAAACAATCTTATTCAATATATAAGCACCCAGAGAAACTATAGGGGAAAGCCATTGGTTGGAATATGGAACCATGAAATATTGGGGATGGATATTATAAAATGTCATGTTTCACAAAAAATAATTTTAGAATAATATCCCATATGTCCATTAAAAGTGGTGTCTGTGGCACTAGTTTCTTTTCCTACAGTTCTTTTTCCTATTATCATTCACTTGTTGAAACTGACTATAATAGATCTATAATCAATCTGATGGACAAAAAAAAAAAAGGCAAAATCACTGAAGTTAGCATTATAATCACCCAAATAAAATTTAAATAGATAATCTCTTCCAAAACATGAGTATAATTATAAAATTAGCTCACTTAGAACACATACAATTTATAAAGTGAAAAGGACCATAGAATTGTCCACTTTGGCTCTTTTACTCAAAATGAGTGCGGTGATAATGAACACAGTTCCTACAAGTGTTGGGGGGTAACACAAGCAACACAAGTCTGGGGAAACATGTGGCCCATTATGGTGATTGTTTCATTTCCCAATTTGTGATAGCAACAGGCATTGAAGAAATATTCTTCTTCTTCTTTTTTTAAGATTTTATTTATTTATTCGACAGAGATAGAGACAGCCAGCAAGAGAGGGAACACAAGCAGGGGGAATGGGAGAGGAAGAAGCAGGCTCATAGCTGAGGAGCCTGATGTGGGGCTGAAGAAATATTCTTCTTGACTGCACTCTAGGATAAACAACATGGCAGACTCCTTAATAAAGAACATGGCAAGCTGGTGAGTAATGCACGATATAGCCAATTGTTTCCATGGGGGAAAAATGTTTCCAGATATCCAATTTTTCACCAAAGCTCAGGGCAAACAGAATGTATCTGTGAATTGGATTTTGCCCTTGGGCTTCCAGCTTGCAACCTTTAGTGTAATAGTTGAGAACATGGGCTTACTGTTAAACAGATCCAAAGCCATCTTCTATCCTGGGTATTTATTAGTTTTATGACTTTGGATAAGTTACTTGATTTTAAGCTTCATTTCATTCTTGGCAAAAAAGCATTATTAATAATAGCTGACTCATAATGATATTATAAATATTAGGTAATAGGAAATATTAGGTAATAGGAAATAAAAATTTTTAGCAAGTACTCAATAAGGGGTAGATATTTTATAAATTATATGCATAATTTGCATAATATGTAACTATATATACACACATATATTACATTTTTAAATCTAATTGCAAATTCATAAAAACGCTCTAATTTCCTCCCTGTTTTACTAATTGACACAGGATAAATATTCCTTATATGATGGATAAAGCCTGTCAATGCTTATAATTCCTCTCAATGTATACAACTATTTTATTATAGGTTAATGCAGAAAGCAAAGGTTATAACCTGTTCTTGGAAGAATTCACCACACAAAATTATCTCAAGTATTTATATTTTGCAAGGAACAAATACATTAAAATTTTTTTCCACACTAAGGCATTATAAACAAGGTCATTTGTTATAAAGCTTAGAGGATTCTCTTTTAATTGCTTTTTTAGAGACAAATAAAAAATAATTTTGCTGATGGGAGTTGGACATTTGGGGTGCAATTTGAAAAAAAACTGATCAGCTCTTTCAAACTAAGCCAGTGCTAGCAGATAGACTTTAGCCATAGGAGTTTCACAGTGATAACAGTACCTTCTTAGAACCTTACTGTGACCTGTTTCCAAATCTTTCTACTGACACTTTAGATCCTCTGGGTGATCTCATTAGATCCCACCTCTTCAGCCTTAGAAGCTTGTTTTCCCTAATAGTCAACAAGCCCCTCCTTTCCACTAATGTGTGCTTGTCTAAAAAGTCTGGAGATTTTTCCACTAATAGGTTGAACCTACAATCAGATAATAACACCAGTGATGATAGCTCTCGTTGATGGAGAGCTTATTATGTGCTCAATATTAGCTAAATCCCTTCCATGCAGTCTCATTTAATCCTTACCAGGGTTCTAGGAAGTAGATTCCTTAAGTATACCAAGGTTCCTCATCTGCAAAATTAAGTCTGAAAGAGGCTAACTCATTTGTCTCCCAAGTATCAGAGTCAAGAGTTAAGTATAGACCCATTCCTAAGGCTATTCTACACTGCCTAAATTTTTGGCTTAAGATTCAAACATGGCAATTTAGACATGGATGGAATAAAAGCTATCATTCAACATGTTAACATGACAGGAGCCAGATAGGCTGAGATACGAGGATGATGAAAAGATATTAAAAGATAGCAAGCAGGAAAATTAAAAATAAGTTAATGTCTTAATACACTGATTCATTGAAGTGTGTCCAGGGGGTTTGGTAAAAGATAATCTATCTCTACACATGTATCCCATTTTTATACAATAATCCCATGTGAAAATACAATTAGAAAAACAGATAAAATATAATGATAACTTTTCCGTTACCCAAGAATTTGCCTCATTACAACAGGATTCACCCAGAACTTTTCCCTCCGTGAATTTAAGTCATTAGTGACCATTAGCTGTTTAGAGAGGAGCTCAGGGATGAGTGTGGGAGTGCTGCTGAGAAACAGGAGACAAAATGTCGCTAAAGCTATCAGAAATTAAGATACCACAGGTCTGAAGTTTAGCCTATAAAAATATAATCTAAACACAACTCAGGAGCATTGATAGTTGAAGAACAAAGCAGGCTTTATTCTATTTTCCAGCCGCTATTTATATTGTTAATATAATAATTACCTCAAGCTTTCAAATAGCTCCCAACAAAGCATGCATAACTTGTGAAAGGAAAATATTCCAACAGGTTTAGATCTGCAGAGAAACAGTTTCCGGTGACATCATTCTGAGAAAGATCAAAAGGTTTGAAGTCCAACGGTTGGATGAACACAAACTTAGTTAAGGGAAATCAGGACTCTGGGATAATCTTTGGGAAAAAACCTCCTATGCTCACAAAAGAGTAGTATCTTTTTGGGTAGGCAAACTATTGACAAACTTCGGGCAGCTAATCCACAAGACTCGCATTAATATACAGCACGTGAAATGCATTGTCCCTTGGGCAAGGAGAGGAGAATCTATTGCCCATGTCATCTGTTTCTGTGAATACTGAAGATTACAATTATGTTTTGAGGTTAATCCAACTACTGCAAATTTCTCGTGGCAAAGCGCACTGTGAAGATGTGAGTGACAGTATGAATCTTTTTAAATTGAATTCAACACTACTGAAAAGAGCTGATGTTTTCAAATACTGTTACAAAGCTCTGAACAACAAGAATAACTCTCTAGATGAAGCAGCCTCCTATAGTGACCTACTTGGTGAGAAAGACAAATAGCCAGGATAAAATCAAATTCTGCATGTCTGCTAACTTGTGCGTGTGTGTGTGTGTGTGTGTGTGTATGGGTTTCTGTGCTTTGCATTTTTAGGAACAATCACCTCTAATGCTTTGATGTCCTCAAAGGCAAACTGCACGGTGGGAACTCCAAGATGGTTGATGAAATAATCAGCATCACCTTGAATCTGTACAGAACTGACGTTGGTTTCTTGGCACTTAGCTCTTCTGGAACAGTTGAAATGATTTTTCTGAAAAACATAATTTAAATTGTTAGCATACACTATGCTTGTCGGGACATCCCAAAATCAGTGCTACTCAAAATACGGTCCATGGATCGGCTGCATCCATGTCGCTCAGGAACCTGTTGGAAATATAAATGCTTAGGCTACCCCTTTGTCCTCTGAAATGGGAATAGGAGCCTTTAGGGATGGAGCCCAGGAACCTACATTGTGACATTTCCCTATGGTTCGGATGCTCACTAAACTGTGACTACCACTTGACCAAATCAAACGCTCTTGCTGTTGGTTCTGCAAAAGCATTTTTATCATTGATTTATTATGAACTGCAATGACTCTATAATTTGAAATATTTTTACATGATGTTGAGTCCCTAAAAAGTTTAGGGTTTTGTTTTGTTGTTGTTGTTGTTTTTACTAAGTTTTCCAGTAAATTTAAAAGATGGCTTTGTAGGTTATAATTCCATTCTTTTAGAATGTTTTTTGAAAACCACAGAAGGATGTTTCTCCATTTATTCTTAAAAGTATATTCCCTCAAGTCTCAAGTATGAACTTTTATGGAAAAGTACCAATCTCCTCAGCCACAATCATGAGAAAAGTAAAATATTAGCAATGAGAACATCACATCTCACATTAAGCAGAAAGTATGTCAATTCATGTTTGTCATTGAATCAAGACATTGACTCTTCAACACACCCCCTGTTTCCTTGGCATGATATAATTTCAAAAATACTTTTAAATATGACTGATCAAAAGATTTGGAAATGTGTAATCTAATATTTAGAAAGTGAATTGTTTCAACATTTTTTCAGCCACAGTGCTAGATTTTTCCAACATAGAATAATGTTTCAATGTGTAGCCAACTTTCTGTGAGGATCTAATAGAAAGATCTTTGCAACAAAGTTAAAATCAAGTAAAATGGAAAGCCCGTGTGAGCATTTATAAACAAGGCAAGGTTTCAGCTTAACGTAATTCATATATATCTTGAGTAAAACATAAAATTCTAAAAGTTTTATAGTGAACTCCACCAATTTGCTTCTTTTGAAAGTCTGATTTTCTGAAGAGAGCTAATTCTCCTTCACTTCCTGATACACTCCTGGGGCAAAGATTCCTGAAGGTTTTAGATCCACCTGGGACAGTTTAGGCAGAGTTTTAATATTCCCCCAAAAGAGCTACCCTTAAGTACTAGGTTATGAAAAGCAAAAAAAAAACTACTTTATATCATGCACAAAATTTCAAGTACTTTTGACAGATTCAGCTGTTTGAGTATCGGCACCTTTGAAAGTATTTGTTCAGCCCGACTAGGTTTTTTCCTAATTGAATTTGAATGCCTTGGTCAGGCAAGACATTCACAGGTGTCCCATCACTGGAGTCTCACACTCAGCCTGCTTCACTCATTCACATTCATTGAATGGTGCCCAGGTGCATTTGAATTTGTGAAACCTAGTCTGTTATACTCTTTTAAGCTTTAATAAGGATTTGATAGAATCTAGTCTCTTCTCTCCCCAGATGCTTACCCAACAAAATTAAAAATCATTTTTACAAGTGGTTTACATGTTTATCCTTACTTACATTTGAAACCTGTATCCTGCTCAACATCAGTGAAAATACAGGTTTGGCTGGCTGGCTTTCTGGCTTGCTTTCTTTCTTTCTTCTTTCTTATTTTATTTAGCGTTCATTTCATTTCGTATATATGATTCTTAATATCCACTCCAAATACCTGCCATGCTGATATTTCCTTAGAATTCTGTTGGGAAAATTTCCTTAGAAATTTTTTTTCTCAACAGATTAGCATGGATTAAAAGCTAACAATTCTAAATTCCACAACATGTGTTTCTGAAGGAAGTAAATTTTTAAAAAAATGTGAAACTTAAATGTAATATATATTTTTTTAAACATTTCATTTATTTGAGAAAGAGAGAGCATGAGCTAGGGGGAAGGGCAAAGAGAGAGGGAGAAACAGACTCCCCATTGAGCAGGGAGCTTGACTCCACGGACCTGGGACTCGATCCCAGGACTCCGGGATCACGACCTGAGGTGAAGGCAGATGCTTAACCAACTGAGCCATCCAGGTGACCCTTAAATGTAATATTTGATACTATTTTTATTTAGTCATTATTGTTATATAATAGCTTCCCTCTGTCAAAAAGTATGTTTCCCATATATGCAAGTTGCTAAAATGACACAAATGACCCCACTGCAATCAATTTTATTGCGTTCTTTGCTCTACAAGTTTCACAAAGCACACTTCCTGTTTGCCTCAGCCTTTCACCAGCCTGGGACACTCCTTTTGAAACCATTACAGATACCCTAGCCTCTCTCTTCTTGCCATGGCTAATCCCATTGCATAGCTTTACTCTGTTCACTGCATTCCACTTCTGTGATTCCTTCTAGCTACATCATTACTTACATGTTCTTTGTTTTTCAGGCAAATCAAAGGGCAATATCCAGCCTTCAGGATTACATTCCCTAAAACACTTCCACATTCCTTTCTCTACCCTGGCTTGCTTTACTTCACCTATTTATTAACACATCTATCTTTTCCCTAAAGGTCTGTACTACCACCTCTGTCAACTATAACAACTTCTTTTGTAAACCTACTAAGATGCCAACAGAATGAGCGCTATGAAGAATTGCTTTTAAATTATATTTTGATGGTTGAGATCTATGAAACCGCATTGATGGTGCTAAGTATTGACTATGTACAGAGGGAGGATAGAGCACAGAACGATAGCGCCGTTTGGCCCAGATGGCAGGAGCCTATAGCTGGATGTACTTGGCTAGTGAGCCTCCTGTCAAGATCAAGCACAAATGAAGGTTAAAAGCTTCAAGAAAACCAACCCAAAATTTGAGAACCAGGGACAACACATTCCCTGAGGAACCTTCCTGGGGTCTCTTCCTTACCTATGAAGCCCAGAGTTTCCCTGCAAATTTCTGTGGAGGACTTCCTCTCCAGTTCATACCATTTTCCCTCTCTTTGTTTCTCTGTCTCTCTTTCTCACCGCCTCACCCTCTACTGCCTATTCTCCTGTGATTTAACCAGTGCTGAGGGGAGAAAGTGCTGGCCCCTCAAGCCTGTGTTTATTTTGTTCCTTAGTGCTTTTGTTCCTAGCTATTTTCAAAGTAAAATAGAATAAAAAAGATCCCAATTTTCAGATGGGAGTTTTTCTCCCAGTTGTTTCATCTGGGGATTTCCCTTAAGAGGGGGAACATTCCTGGCATAGAAACCCTATTCTCTAAATCTTTTTATTATTCATTACTTTATAATCTAGGCCAAATTCATAGACCTTAAGCGAGCCTAAATCTGTATTCTATCCATGCGAAGCGTTTTCCCACACAACGCTTCAGTGAATTGTACTAGACGGACATCAGGTAAGAGATAACAATCTACTCAGCCCCTGTGAACACTTACATCTGAGAGGGAAGTAGGAAGAAATGTTAATTTCAATTTCCTTCATTTTACTAGAAGTTAGCCACCACGGGAAAGGGAAGGTTGGTAACAAATTTGTGCAGCTCAATTAATCTTTAAATTTATTTACAAGGCTGAGTAAATTCAAATTAAGTATTTCATCCAAGGAGTTCAAAATGCTCCATACTTAACATTTGATAACAAGCATTTTTATTACAGTTCATAAAATAAGCAAGTTCAGGCAATGACTGTGGTTATGTCACTTGTTTAATTTCCTACCACAAGTCTATTGAAGACCTCAAATGAAATCATCCTAAAGCTACATGCTCTTTGCAAGTATACTTTTAGGCTGAAAGGCAAAACCTTATAGTAAATGATCACATAAGTGAAATACAAAGAAATTAAGTCAACATTTACCTTAACTGAATAGCAATACCAAGGCACATTGACAGATTTCTAAAGTATTTAAAAATCTGTTCAATAATTTAAACATTTTATCTCTCCCACACTCTGCTTTGCCCTGCACACATAAGTATTTGCTCTGTATTTGTAGGAAATCTAAAGTGATTACTTATTCAAACAACAAGTGTAAGATTCAAAATAAAAGTACCACATTCTATACATGGTAATAAAATTAAATCACTTTCTTTTCATTTCAGTAGTATTTAGTAACTTCAGTTGTGTAGAAACAATTTATCTCCCTGTTTCCCTGAATTTCACAATAGGTAATGTTCCAATAGTGATAATGAGGTCTACGGGTATTTAAAAAATGATTTCTCATTATAGGTACTGAGATTGTTAATTTTACGTGTCAATTTGATTGGGCCACTAGGTACTCAGACATTTGGTGAAACATTCTGGGTAGGTCTGTGAGGGTGTTTTCAGATGAGATTTACATTTGAATTGGTAGACTGACTAAGGCAGATGACTCTTCCTAATGTGGTTGGGCCTTCCTTCACTCAGTTTAAGACTTGAACAGAACAAAAAGGCAGACCAGCCCAGCAACAAGGAACCACTACTGTCTGACTTTAGCTGGGACATCCGTCTTCTTTCTTTAGACTCAACTGAAGCACATCTCTTCTTGGGCATCAAGTCTGATGGCCGGGGGGCTGGAACTCACACCACCAGCTCTCTGGGTCTCCAGTTTGCCAACTGCAGATCTTGGGACTTCTCAGTTCTCATAATCTTATAAGCCAATTCCTTATAATAATTCTCTTTTATTTATTCTATTGGTCTGTTTCTTCGGAGAACTGTGACTAATACAGACACTTTTAGATGGTAGATCACCTTTTTGTTTAAGAAAGTTTCATCAGAACTAGTAAAAAAATTAAACTTTAATAGTGGTGAGAAGGGCTGGGGTTTTTTTGTTTGGTCAACTAGAGGTAGTTTCATGAAATGTTGTTACATTTTTACTTTAGAACTTATAAACATGATCCCAAGCAATGTGAACATGTAAATAATTAAGGAATCACAGAGAAATTACAGCATTTTGAAACTAGAAAGAACCTAAAAATCTGAAAGCCCAAGGAAAGCACTAAGGTTATTACCCTGAGGTCCACAGAAAGGATTTAGGAAATCTGTGAACTTGGTGGACCAAGAAAATAAAAGTTGCATCTGTATTTCCATTCAATGTTAACTGAAACTTAACATTTCATTCAAAAATGAAGGAGGCCATAAACCCAATGGTATTAGCAGTATCTGTGACTTTGAAATCAAATACAATCAGGTATTTTTGTGTCACATTTCAGTTGTAAAAAAATTCATTACTAATTTGAAAAGATGGTAGTTATAAAACATTCAGTTGAATTTTGGTGTTTAATGTGTTGATTTTAAAAAGCTTATATATTATTGAATACAAATTTATGTGTTTTAATACTTAGATAACTGGAATTTGACAAAATTAATTTCCTTTGTAATACTGTGTATTTTAATTTAAGCAGTTTAAAACATTATTTCTGAGCATGGGTCTATATAGAATTGATCAACGTATCAAAGTGTTCCACAATGGACAGCTCTCCGAGCAAAATAGCTTCACTTAACAAATTAGAAACTGAGGGCTCAAATCAACAGAATTAGAATTCGATTCCAGATCTTTTCATTCTAAATGCATTGTTCTTTTCTCTCTAGCATGCTGATATACCCAGCATACAGACCACATTAATGCAGGTGAACATCCCAGTCTTAAATTTGTTCTTTCTGGGATTATAGGGGTCTTTATTTTTCTTTTTTAAATTATTTATTTATTTATTTAAGAGAGAGAGAGAGCACAGGAAGGAGAGGGAGAAAGGCTCTGAAGAAGACACACTGAGCACAGAGCCCTAAGTGGGGCTTGATCCCACAACCTCAAGATCATGACCTAAGCCAAAACCAAGAGTCAAACTCTCACCTGATTGAGCCACCCAGGTGCCCCCTCCCCCTTTTATAAATCACAGTATAATCACTGGATGTGGTTGTAACTATGTGTAACCAACTATATATCTCTGGCATTTCGTCAATGTTTATTTAGTTACTATGTGTGTATGTCATGAGTTCCTCACTTATTTTGTTTGTATTTTTATGCCAGTACCTCAAGTTGCTATCTATCCTCGGTTTCTCATAATGCATTACAGATCTCCTTTAGTAATCTTTGAGAGGAAACAGGAAGTTATACTTACTGACTCTCTTTAATATTTTAAACTGGAAACTTATTTAAGTTATCCTTAACACCAGCATCTGATAATGAGTTTCTTATACACAGAACATATTTTCAAATGGTAAACATTTTTTTTAAATCAATAAATATCTTGCAATGTGTTTATTAAAGATTAGATTGAGTATGGAGAAAAACCAGCTTTTTATCTTTTTTTTTTAAGTGGAAACTTTCAAGGCCATAAAATGGGATTTTCAAAATCTCTAGTATCTCAAGGTTTCTATAAAGGTTTAATCACCTACTTACAGAGTGTTAACAAAGTACTTTCAGCTTCAAACGGTGAAGAATTGCTATTACTCTAGTATATATCAGTAGAATTGCCAAAGTGAAAACAGTCTAATTCTCATCTCATTCTATTCATTTTTAAAACTTCAATCTTGTTCCCAAATACGGAGAAATGTTACTTTATATTTGAAATACTTCAAATTATATTTAAAATATATTTACGAACTAATGAATGCTTTAAAGAGCGCTCTGTAACAGTGAAAATAAAAAATGAAGACATTTGCCCTTGTTCTTATTCTAACTCATGTCTCCTCCTCCAGCTCTATGTCTACTCCATTTCCCCTTCCTCTTCCCTGGTTAACTTAAGATTCTTTTTTTTTTTTTTTTTTAAGATTTTATTTATTTATTCAACAGAGATAGAGACAGCCAGCGAGAGAACACAAGCAGGGGAAGTGGGAGAGGAAGAAGCAGGCTCATAGCAGAAGAGCCTGATGTGGGGCTCGAATCCCATAAAGCCGGGATCACGCCCTGAGCCGAAGGCAGACGCTTAAGCGCTGTGCCACCCAGGTGCCCCTAACTTAAGATTCTTGACCAACAGGCACTTGATAACAGGAGACCTATTTCTTTCTTTTTCTTTTTTTTCTCTCCACTTAAGGCTCTTGTGTAACACTAAAAACATTTGTGTTATTTTAAAGCCTTAAAATATTCACATTTCAAACAAGCTGTTGGTTTCAAATAAAAATCCCCACTAAAATAATAAAATAGTATCTACTCTATGTACCACAATACATTCCAGATGAATCCAATGTTTTAAGGGTAAAATCTAAGTCATAAAAGTATGGAGGAAACAATGGAAGATAATTTTTAATAATCTTAGAGTGGGAAAAACATTTTTGAGTATAAGCACATACCCAGAAGATTAAAAAAAAAAAAGAAAACAAAACACTAATTACCCAAACGACATAAACTTCTGTTTCCTGCATGACAAAAATTACCATGAACTAAAGATGATTGAAAACCTGGGGAAAAATCGTAACAATTCATTCCCTAGACAAAGGGCCAGTTTCTGAAATACATAAAGCAAAAAGCCTGAAACGCCAATAAAAAATAGTCAATGAATATGAACTGGCATTTCACAGAAAAATAATTATAAATGCCTTTTGTGTGTAGAAGATATATAAAATGTCTCTTATTTTTACTTTATATAAAGCTTCGGCAAGTTTGATTATGGACTGATTTGTGAAGGATATGGGAATTCTGGTGCCTCATATTGCTTAAGAAAAAAAAGTCTTACAAATTCTATGAAGGTTAGATAAATTATATCACATCCATCCAGTGGAATAATATTCAGTTTTTAAAAAGAACAATGAAGCTACTTATGCACTGGAGATATATAATCTCTAAGATACAATTTTTACAGGAAAAAAAATAATGTGTGGTAAGATTCTATATGTTGTCATTTGTGTAAAAAAAACAACTATATATGCTCTATTACAAATGGTGTTTGGCTCTGGAGAGAGGTACTGGTGGGGACGACAGGCTTAGGAGGAAGACTTTCCATTGTCTACCTGTTTATTACTTTTGAATTTTAAATCTGTGATTGAGTCATCTGCCAAAAATAAATGTTAAGTTTTTCAAATCTCCTCTGAACTATATACCGTGTTCCCAATTCCAAGATTCCCAGATTGTAAGCTAATCAATTTTAAAATAGCTTTTGTTGGTTACTAGGAAAGAAACAAACCGTGTAACAGATATTTCCCAGTTTCAGAAATATTAGCATTTTACAAAATGCCTAAGTAGAAAAATGAAGTATTTAGAATTGTATCGCCAACAACCATTTAATATAAGAAGGTCCATTTAGGACCATCAGAAATGTATATACCATTGAGGAGGGGACAGAGAAAAGTAACTGCCACTTATTAGGGAAGAACAAGTTCTTTTATAGGAGGATTTGGGACAATAACATGAGTCCTCTACTGGGTAGGGGTCACTAAAGTAGGCACTCAGATAACCAGGAGGATGCTGGGAGAGAACAGACTGCCAAAGAGTGGTGGGGAAAACTGAAAACAAAAGTCCATGTCATAATCATGATTTCCTTGAGGACCATTCTTGTTTACATGGTTTGTGTGTGTTGTATTTTCTAGACAAGTATCAAGTTATTATCAAAACATGTTAAATATGGGGTACCTCACTTTCTATAAGGAGATATTTACATAAGGATTTACCATTTATAAACAAACATCATATTAGATCATAATTCAACCCTGTGAGATGGATATGACAAGCAGTATTATTCCTTATACAGATTGAAAGCTTTGTTACCCTCTAAGGACATAAGGATAAGAAACAGAATGGTGGGCAGGGATTTCTAATTAGACTGTTACATTGTTGCCCCCCTCCCCTGCCCTACTCTACCCCGGGTCTAATGATACCTCTCCTCTACCACTCAACTATGGAAATAAGAAAGGGGTCCCTCCTTCATACAGAAACAGCTGGTAGGCTGCTGATTAATCAATTCAATTAAAATTACCTTACAATTTAAGAAAATGGTGACTTAAAAAAAATTTTTAGCACATAAAAAGACTCCATAGATCCCTCTGCCACTTTGGCACTTCTCCAATAGGGTTTGCTGTGGGTCGTTCCAATCGCTAAACCTATTTCTTCAAGCAATGCAAACTATATATATAATGACAAGCCCAGGGCCCTTCCAAAAACTATACTCTGATTCTATCTAAATGAAACCGTGAGCATATTGAAAAGTTGAAGCAGAACCATCCCAATTGACCTTTGGCCAACGCACTGGATGAACGTACACTCCCCCCTGGGTACAATTCCTATAGGACCTTTAATGCCCGGAAGGATCAAGATATAGATTTTATGTCTCAGTGAAGGATAACAACTCTGGCTTCACAATGCTGTTCCATGCTGAGGAATTGGCTGACATCACATAACTTCAGCTATTATTTCACCAGCCTTCTTGAGGTTTGCCTTAAATAGCTTCTCCTGGCCTCACAGGCAATGCTATTTTAAATAAGACGGCGTCAGCATTTCAGTGATGTATTCCAGCTGCCAGGCATTAAAAAAATTAACTGAAAAACCTAACTGGTTTTCAATTCAACATTAACTGTCTCAGGCTGCAAATATTTTAATGAAATATTTAAACAAACTCTACTGTAGATGAAACAGTTTAGAAACTTCCCTTCAAAAAAAAAAAAAATCAGACATTTCAAAAAAAGTAAACCCGGAAGCAAGGAAACAATTGGAGTGATTCTGCATAAATTTAGCATCATTCAGTAGATAGCAGGAGGAAGTTTGCTGCCCTCTCTCTGACCAGGGTTACAGGGCAGTTGTAAATCAGGTGGGTGCTCTCAGGTATTTCAGAGGTAATTCATTTAATTTTAGGAGGGCACAGGGAGAAAAAGCTGAAAAATGCAGACTTGGCAAGCCAGGAGGGCCAAAGGGTGTGGATGGCATACCATCCCACATTACCATTTCAAGCAAGTTACGTGCTGAGAGTGAGAAATTGGGCAGAGGAAATAACCCCATCAGCAGCACTATGTCTAACTCTGACAGATGACAGCATCGTCGCGGAACCTGAAAGCCCAGAGCCAAAAGAGCTGCTAGCCTAGGGAAGGCCTTGCTAGAGTGAGTTCATCAGAGCTCTGTAGCCACAGTGTACTTTAAGGAGCACTGCACAGAGGATGCCCAGGCACTGCCCATGACTCACACCCCAACAGCAATCCCCGCATGTCAGGTTTCTGCGGACCAGACCTAGGACCATCATCCTGGTCAGAGGGTACCAGGAAGCTTTTACACATACATGACTTGTTTGAATTCAGTTTTCCTTTGTGTTTTTTCTGCCTCTCCTACATGTTTTTTGAGGTCAGAGAATTGGCTTATCTACCTTGCTATTGACCCCCTACTGATCAGCACAATGAAATGGTTACAATCAAAGCTTGAAAAATGAAGTCAATGCAATCATATCAGTGTTTTCCCATAGGAGGGAATAGGAAGGGAGAGAAGAAAAGACCAAACACCATTTGGCTTGGCCTAGGTTTCAACCTGAAAATGACTGGATTCAGAGTTCTAAGATTTCAGGAAGCTTGAGGCTGACTTTAGGTAATTCCACGAGTCATAACTGTACTGGAAAGTCTCTCTCTCTTAATTCCTTGCTGGGCAAAATCTGCTTTCAAGAAAGCTATGTATCCGATTAGGTACCTGGAGGAAGTCAGTAAATATGTACTGACATCACAGATTATATTGTGATAAGTAGGTGCTTGACATAAATACTAAAAGCATGACCCACAAATAGACTGCAGATGAGATAGACAATTTTGGCATTCTCCCTTAAAAAGTACTGTTACCTCTTTTCAGCAGTATGAGTTCAGGCAGTTACTTAACTTCCTGAAGCCTTGAATTTCTCTAATGTAAAAAGGAAGTGTGTGTACAATATGAAAAGGTTGAGAGGAGTAAATTAAATAATGCATGCAAAGCACTCAGCTCCTAGTCCTCCTTCAGAAATACTTAGAACCCAGCTGTTATTATTATGAACTACCTTTATTGCTGAAGTAACCAACAGACCACACACACACACACACACACACACACACACACACACTTACATTTTTCGCAATGTCTTTCTACCAAATCTGCTTAAAACTATTTTGTCCTGCCTTCTAAGACATGGAATATTCATATTCAGAAAGTAAATCTTTCCCTGATTATCTAATGCACTCTTTCTCAATGAACTTAGGTGAACTTCGGTTTTAAAGAGGTTCTTTTCACACTTTTTAGTTTTTCTCCCTTCTCAAATTAATCTCTTTGGATTTTATAAAGTAGTTCATGTGAGAGAATTGTAGTTTTCTTATTTAAATATGCTTACTAAATGCATTAAAAGAGAATATTTTTAAATGTTATGCAAATATTAAATATTGTAAAATGTATGGCCCTTTTGGATTCCCACAAAAAAAAAAGGCTTTTTTAAAAAAAACGGGGTAAGGCTGTGTAAAAGATGATTATTTATACATGAAAAATTATAGGGTATCATTTCATATTTTTTCATCCAGTATCAAGGAATTTTTTAAGGTATTTTATTTTTCTTAAATTAAATTTTCCTTAATAAGTTATTTTCTAAAGAATAATTCTTAACACTATGCAGTTACAGTAATTGTTATTGTAGACACACTCTATTTAAACTCATATATTCTTATTAAAATATCGATTGAAGCAAGATAAATCTGTGATGGGAAAACAAAAGAAATACTTAAAATAGTATTATGATTAACAACAATAAAAAGTAACAAGCAAAACAGTAGTGATCTAACATAATAAAAAAAATAAGATCTTATTTTTCATTTATAGAAATATAAGAATAATTTAAGAAGACCTAATTTTATGATAGTAACATTTTCATTTCAGCCTTCCTTATTATTTATGTCTTCAACATTGGTTTGACACTATTTTTTATGGTTACCCAATGTATAAAGTGTCCCAATAAAATTTGTTCTATGCATCATTAAAAACAATTTATAATTTTTTTAAAGAAATAGAAATTTCTTTTTAGAAATATAAATATCTAATTTATATTTAATAACTATGTCTTTCATATCTACTATGTGGC
Organism: Ailuropoda melanoleuca; assembly: GCF_002007445.2. Taxonomy (NCBI): domain Eukaryota; kingdom Metazoa; phylum Chordata; class Mammalia; order Carnivora; family Ursidae; genus Ailuropoda; species Ailuropoda melanoleuca. The sequence goes on from NC_048218.1 coordinate 87,260,301, forward strand.
AGGTGCTTTCATATACAATATTTTATTTTAGCTTTATAACAATACTTTAGGGAGGAAATAAGTATTCCTAAGCTGTTGTATTTTTATTTATTTTTTTTAGATTTTATTAATTTGACAGAGAGAGAGCACAAGTAGGCTGAGCAGCAGGCAAAGGGAGAGGGAGAAGCAGGCTTCCCGCTGAGCAGGGAGCCTGGGACTGCAGGGCTGGATCCCAGGCTGGGAACATGATCTGAGCGGAAGGCAAACCCTTAACCAACTGAGCCACCCAGGTGCCCCCGTAAGCTGTTTTAAAGCCACCATTGCTAAGAGATCTAAGCAAATCATCTGCGGTCATTTAGGTAGTGAGAAGGCCAAAATTTGGACCATAGTTTCTGTTTCCAAGTCCAGTATTCTTGACTCTTTAACCCCAATGCTGGGATTCCAAAGAAGTCAGCTTTCCCCTTTTCTCCACATCTGGAACTCAAAACACTTAGAAATTGAGACTACTTTGAAAGGAGACTTTGTGTTGAATTTGACACTTTGCAGATACAGAAAACACACAAATGGCCATTTGGCATGTCTTCTTGCCATCTGCCACCTTGACAACTTGCCTGGATGTGAAATAGTTACTTCAAACTTAACTCATCAAAGATTAAATTCTACATTATGCTAAACAAAATAAACCAGTCATAAAAGAGACAAATACTGACTTATTCTCATTATATGACTGCCAGTGACTGAAGAGTATCCCCCTCAAATCCCTGTGCTGATACCTTTACCCCCAAGGTGACTGTATTTGGAGATGGGCACTGTGAGGAAATGAAAAAGTTTAAATGAGGTCATAAAGGTAAGACCCTAAATTAATAGCTCTGGTGCCCTTAGCAGAAGAGGAAGAGACACCACAGTCTTCTTCCTCTCTACCATGTGGGGAAACAGCAAGAAGGTGGCCCTCGGAAAGACATTTGGAAAAGAGTTCTCACTAGGAATCAGCATCTTGATCCTGGACTACCCAGCCTTGAAAATTGTGAAAAGTAAATGTCTATTGTTTAAGCCACTCAGTCTATGGTATTTTGTTATAGCGTCCTTACCGGGTTAATACAATGAAGTATCTAGCTAGAGTAGTCAAATTCATAGAGACAGAAAGTAGAATGGTAGCTGTCAGGGACTAGAGGGAGGGAAAATCTGGGGAGTTGCTCAGTGGGTATCAAGTTTCAGTTTTGTAAGATGAAAAACTCCTACAACTGGTTGCAAAACAATGTGGATATACTCAGTACTACTGAACCATATGCTTAAAAAATTGCCCACAATCGAGCCCCACATCAGGCTCCCTGCTCCACTGGGGGCCTGCTTCTTCCTCTCCCACTTCTCCTGCTTGTGTTCCCTCTCTCGCTGGCTGTCTTTCTCTGCCAAATAAATAAAAAATCTTTTTAAAAAATGCCCATAAATATACTGGAATTAGAATAAATAAATAAATACTTTTTGATAAAGTTATAAAAACTGGCTGGCTCAGTTGGTGAAGCAGGGGACCCTTGATCTTGGGATTGTAAATATGAGCCCCATGTTGAGTGTAGAGATTACTTAAAAATAACATTTTTTAAAAAGTTAAGATAGAAAATATTTTATTATATATATTTACTGCAATTATTTTAAAATAAAAATAAACCAAAGAATAAAGTATTGATTTCTCTTAAATCAGCTCTTCCCAGTATTCCGTTTCTCCAAAAATGGTCCCAGCGTTCACTCAATTGCTCACATCAAATCCTTATAGTCATTCTTTACTTTTCACCTTCTTTTCCTGACCATTACACATGTAATCTAGTGCTTCTCAGACTTTAGCATGTAAGAAATAACCCAGAGGGCTTATTAAAACAGATTCCTGGGGTCCCATTCCCAGACTTCTGATTCAATAGGTCTAGGTTGAATCTCAAAGAGCAAGTACAAGGTGTAATAAATATGAGGTAAGAGCTTAGAGAATTAAAAGGAATTACTATTATTATAAACATTTTTTTAAATATAGAAAAAATTATGTCAGTTCTTTAAGTTCAGAGAAACAAGATGCTTTTCAGAAATAACTTTATTCCCCAGAATCCAGAGTCTATCTACCCAATTTTTTTTTTTGTCTATGTTTGGCATTCAGTGAAATGATGTCAATTTTAAATTGACCAAATGAAATAATTTCATAAAGAAGTTGATGATAGCATTCTACCTGCAGTACATTTTTCATCATTTGGAATCAAAAATATATCTTCTCCTTTTTTTAAACTATTGGTCCTGAGAGCTAGGTTTCTAAATCTATTATCTTATTATTTAAATACTTTTTACAGAATATTGACCTATATAGTCTTCTTATATTTTCATAGCACTGTGAAGTACATAGGGTACTACAGTGATCTGACAGATGAGGAAATTGAGATACAGATAGGTAAGCAATTGCCAATGATCCTATAAATATAAGTAACAGACTCTTGTAGAATTTTTTTTTTAAATATTTTATTTATTTATTCGACAGAGATAGAGACAGCCAGCGAGAGAGGGAACACAAGCAGGGGGAGTGGGAGAGGAAGAAGCAGGCTCATAGCGGAAGAGCCCGATGTGGGGCTCGATCCCACAACGCCGGGATCACGCCCTGAGCCAAAGGCAGACGCTTAACCGCTGTGCCACCCAGGTGCCCCAGACTCTTGTAGAATTTAACTCCTACTCCAGGTTTTTCTTTCCCCCTTCTTCATGGTTTATCAAAAGATTTTTTTTCCAATTGTTCAAATTTTCTCCCCTAGTTAAATTGATTTAATTTTTGGTAAATATTTGTCAAGGAGGAAGCAGGAGATGAGCTGTTATCACTACATATCCTTATGCTGTACTGTGCTGATCCCATTCATAAATGCCAAGGTGACTGGCTAACCTGAGCGTGTGCCCTAAGCTCTGGAGTCCATTGCTCTCTGTCTTGTCAGTACAGCTATCCTTAAAGATGACTGGTCAGAAGTTAAAATAAGCTTAAAGAGAGAATTAAGAGGATTTTTTTTTGGGGGGGGGAGTCAATTCAGTTCAAATCCTAAACATTCAAGAGTAGGTAAAATGTTCCATTAATTATCTTGCAACTCAGAAACAATAATCCTATCATGATACTAACAACTAAGGCAAGGGGGTGCTCCTCTTTCAAATAACATTAGGAATGAATGATTAGTACCAATATCGCAGGGTTGCCAACAATATGCACGCCAATAAGTAATCACAGATTTCTTTCTCTCTCTCACTATGTATGTGTATGAATGCATGTATATATGTATGTGTATTTATTGTTTACATTTTATAACCACTGCACAATCCACAACTATTTGCTGGACACCTACTAAGTGTCACATATTCTAGAGAATACAAATTATTAACAAAATGCACACTTTATATTTTCGAGGATCTTGGGATATAGTTGGGTAGGAAATGTTTACCCATGTGAAATGCTTAGATGATTTGTAGAAAATATTGTGCTTTAAAGGGGACAGTATATTGGTTTGAAAATTACTTTTGGAAGCTCACATAAATTTAGCAGAATTGAACAGAGTCTACTGATAAGAAATCTTTGGCAATGGCTAAAAGGTTAGCAAATAATGCAATAACATGCACCTACTGCTGTCTCAAAGGCAGGTAGGAGTTTTCACAATAGACGTTGCTAGCTGCAAGATTCTTTCTGGATAACTGAGCACTGCGGTGGATAAATACATTATTGACATGATCCTCTTATCAGTTAAACTTGGGGTTCTGTTTGAAATACATGAAGTCAAACAATAATATATCATTTCCTTGTTCTGACATGCAACAACAACTTAAAGAAAGACACAAAATCCCCAGCACCAACCCCCCTCCAAAAAAAAAAGTTAGGACTCACCTATAAATAGACTCTTGGCCCACTGGAGCTAGACTAGATTTAGAAAATACTTGAGAACTCCTATTCCTATAGTGTCTAGCTTTGTGCCAAATTGTATTGCTCCTGAGGTTCTGAGGAAAATCTGCAAAAAGCTTTCTTAGATGTGCATCACCAAGTTTCAATTAATTGTGTTCTAATTAGACAAGGATAGCAGATTTAGAAAAAGGAAAATAAAAATTGAAAATAAAAAATACGAATTAGCTAATTCATATTTTTATAGAGGTGTTTGCTACTTTCTTTAAATAGTATTTTCTCTTATGTTAAATATGTAATACACATAATTATTTTGGGTTTTTGCTTATTAAATTAACAGAATTTTTTAAATATTTTAAAAGTTGGTAAGCCTACAATAAATTATATTCTTCTATATCATCAATGAAAACAAATTGGTACCAGCCTTTTAGAAAGTCATTCAGCAGGATGTATTCCATACCTGAAAAAAGATATTCTTTGATACAGAGATATTTTGGCTGAGAATCTATCCTATGTGACCCATCTAACAGAATAGGAAAACTATTTACATAAAAATATTTACCATGTCATTATTTATATGATAATATATTATACTTTGGGGTGAATTATGTAAGTAGAGAATATTAGAAATAACCTAAATACCCCTAACCATAATGCTTAAATTCAATCTCATAGTCATTAAACATAATGATCATAAAGGTTAGTTCCATGAAAATGCTTCTGAAAAAATACTACTAGACTAACCTTTAAAATGTAAAACCAACCCCCATGATCTTCCCTCCTAGTTTAAACTCTCCAAGAACTTCATGTTGTACTCAAAATAAAACCCAAACACTGACTCTGGCTTGTAAAGCCCAACCTGAGCTGACCCCTGGCTACTTGCTCACTTGTACCGCACTCTTCCTCGTCCACTGACATTCCCCATACTCAGGACTACTTCATTCCACCATTTGGAATGCATGCCCCCTAGTTTTTGCTTGGCCAGCTCTTTCGGGTCTTAATTTAAAGGTCCTCTCCTCCCAGAAGACTTGCTTGATTATCCAATATGAAGTTGTCAGTCGGTCACGCCCTATCTTGTCCCTTTACTTTAATTTTCCATGTAGTACTCATTATCATCTGATAATTTCCTGTTCACTTCTCTATTAATTTGTGTGTCATCGAGCTACTCCACCAGAAAGCATACTCCATAAAAGCCCAGATGCTTACACCCTGTTGCTGGTACATAAAAGATGCTTGACAAATATTTCTTGAATGAATGTGAGGAGGTTCAGAATATGCCACCTCAAAATATGCTACTATGGCATAAGAACTGTTTTAAGCTGAAGCCAATTGAGAGGAAGCAGACACAAGGAGAACCCTGTCTTCTTCCTCTCTATTAGGAGGGGCAGGATGAAGTCTCCTATCAGCCCAGAGACAAATGGCACCAGAGGAATCCATATAACCAACCCTATAAAAGCTTACCATCCCATTATTTTCCCCCATATATTTACCTTCCCGGTTTGCTGCCCCTAAAAGCCTAAAACTTTTCCTTTGTCTTATCTCTTTTCTACAAATTTGTTGTTCTTTGTAAAGATGCTATGTAAGTCCAAGTGCAAACCACTGCTTTTAGTTATTCATCAATGAGTTTTCTCATTCAATGCACATGTTAATAAATTGTTTTTCTTTTATTAATCTATCTTTTGTTCAGTCTAATTTTTAGGGCTCCAGCCAGAGAACCTAGGAGAGCAAAATGTTTTATTTTCCTCCCTTACAAATAAATCTATCAATACTAATAAGTCTTTTTAAACAGAAATATCCTTTCAAAGAAAAAAATAGCTATATTTAAAGAGGATTTTGTGTACACCTTTAAATGATGACACGATGAACCTAATTTTGAGACTATAATACCCAGCTACCATTACTACTTGGGGATAACTTCTGTAATTGAAACACATAGGGTTCCCAAAGAGATGAATCACATTTTAGGGTTGTGCTTTTTGAAGCAAATAAAATTTCACAATGTCAAACATTTACAAAAACCCAAAGCAACATATAATTAAGAAATAAACTCTTTAGTACAATGTATAAGTACAAAAGCTATATATGGAAAGAAAAGATTCGTGCGAGATGTAGCTATTTGGGGAGATTTTATGGAGAAGACAAAACTTAATTCAAGAACAGATAGAGGCATGGGGACTCAACCAGGAAAATAAAAAGGATTCCAGAAACATTTGGGGAAAATCTTCTTAGGGAAATTTAAGATATGCTCACCCCCTGTGATCTGATCTTTTAGAACCTTCTAACCCTATCAATCATTTGGCTTAGAGCCCAAAATAATACAGGACCACTAGGAAATTACAAGTCCTTAAATTCTCAGGTACTAGGTAATAATTTATTCATTTTAGAAGCTTGAAAAACTTGAACTAGTATGCAGTCGGTCAGGAGATATCTAAAATTTATAGACTGTTCTTACCTTCTATGCATATTTATTCAGCATCTGATACATTAAGAAACATATAATGATTTAGATATGAGACCCAAGTTGTTTCTGTTTACTTCCTAGGGCCTTGATATACTTACCAAATATCAGCCAAAACGGAAGATAATTATTCAGATATAAATATGGACATTTAACAAGATGCCTGTAACTTCTTTTTGTATATTGAGTGCTTTGAAAGGTGAGAAAGTAAAGTAAAAGGAAAGCCTAAATCTTTAAAGGTAGATTTAATTTGGTGGCATTTGATATAGACCATCAAACTTTTAAATATTGATAAAATATATAATAACCAATCTGTCACCAGTAGTATCTCTTAAGGTGCACCCACTTAAAATTAAGTGAGATTATATTGAACTTTATTCCCCCACTGGATTAAGCAATTAATTCCAGGAATTTCTGACAAACCCTAGGTACACACTTGAATCCCCACCTGTAAAAATGTTACGAGTCATTATGTTCATCAGTGTATGTCTCTAAATCAATAAAATGGTATAAAAATGCAACATAAGCAAAGAGGAAAATCTAATATATTGTATAATGCATGTTTCACATCTTGTTATTCTTTTATTAAACATTCAGCTGCTAGCATAGCAGCTATAAGCCTGTGCAGCAAGAGCACACATATTAATAGAACATTTCTTTAACAACTTATAAAAAAGAAACATGCAGATTTTGACAAGCACATAATATGGTAAATCTCAGTAATATGAAAGTATAGCTGTATATTTCAACATAAACTGAATGTTCAACATTTTAAAATACCAGTAGTGGGAATAAAGTAATTTAATAGGCAGAATTGCCCCTAGTCATTTGCAAACTACTGAAAATTTGCATGTAAAATTTAATACTCTATTTTCTTTTTCACTAGAGGCCTTATTGAAGAGAGGAGAAAAGAGCAAATGTGAAGAAATCATGTACTAGTGACTATATTGTTCTTTTAGAAACTCCAAATAAAGGAATAACAACACTTTACTTCATTGCATTTCCAACGGATGGCATATTGCAGCCTAACAAACATTTTTGTAACATTCTCATGCTTGCCTTCATCTTATAAGTTTGATTATAGTTATTATTCCTTATATATATTAGCATATATAATTTATATATATTATATACTGTATATACATATGTTTGCATACTTTTACAAATTTGCACAGTTTATGTACAACACAGTTTTAGGCCAATAAATGAAACAGCATGAATCTCTAGTGTAATGATATTTGGCCATAAACACTCCACGTTTCCCACAAAACAGAATTAACTCTACCAGGCGATACCTAGATCTCCCTCCTGTACAGATTTTGTCGTATATAAAGTGGTACAGCAGAAAATAATTCACACTTTAAGAGGAAATGACACTTTGTAATTTCAATGAGATCCTTAATTTAATTGTGAGGGAAGATTTAAAGGCTAAAATAGAGAAAAGTGTCAAGCTAGAAGTTTTTTCACTAAAAAGTCCTTTTCTATCTCCATTTGACCAGAAATAAAGCATCTGACCAGGAGATGACAGAGTCTATATTTCTGTTGTGATTATTCCTGCGTAAGCCAAGTCTTCCTCAAGCTACATTGCTGACACTCCTGTGAAAGCCAATGATGCTGGGGCCTCGCTGACTGCGGTTTCAAGTATAATCACTCCTATGGTCTCCGTCTTCTCCCCAGCTCGGGGGTTTCGTCATTATTACTTCTTCAGGGTTCCCTGGTTCGGATAACGAAACTTTCGAGTATTGCCTGCAGCTAAGCCAGTTTCACCACCACCTCACCAAATGCACATTAACTTGGTGGCAAGGACACACAGTCTCAAAAATGACTCTGTATCAAATATGTCTTCTCAGGTCCAATTCCTAATTATCCCAAAGGAAAATGTCACAGAAAAGTTAATTTTAGAGTGGCCCGTCATTCTGTAATATTATTTCTCCTCTGTTTTTTTTTTTTAAGATTTTATTTATTTATTCGACAGATAGAGACAGCCAGCGAGAGAGGGAACACAAGCAGGGGGAGTGGGAGAGGAAGAAGCAGGCTCCCAGAGGAGGAGCCCGACATGGGGCTCGATCCCAGAATACCGGGATCACGCCCCGAGCCGAAGGCAGACGCTTAACCGCTGTGCCACCCAGGAGCCCCTATCTCTCCTCTGTTTTGATATTTTGTTAAGCATTAAACTGATCTGGTGCCTGGGTTTCTTCCAAAGAAGGTGGCGCCAATCATTGCTTTAGAATGGTGGAAGCTTCCCTAGAATGGCAAATACAGAGCCAGTAGTGGGAATAAAGTAATTTAATTTCCCAACAGAAAGTTTCTGTATTTGTTCCCATTCCAGAAATACCAAATTAATAACAACCACACTAGAGATTCCTCCTTCCATCCCCTTCGTTGTTTATTCCAAATATGTTTGGAATCAGAGCAACTTATTCTGTCCAGTCAAATTAAGAACACCACTAAGATCGCTTCTATACTGTCCCCAATATAGGACCTATGATCACTCCTTTCCTGTAATAAGGAATTAAAGTATCAATCAATAGTCTTAAAATATCTTTGTTTTATCAGTTAAAAAAAACCAAACACCTAGCTACATCCCTTGTCTGTTATAGGCTCTATAAGCAATAGTACATAGTATTTCCCTTCATGTTTGGTCATACCTAAAGAAGCTAGTATGTGTCTTAGAATCCACGTGCTACCATGCATCTTAAGGTAGAAAAATGATGCTCCTTTTCCTTTTCTGTTTCTCTTTTCTCTGAAAGCCAGTTTTTATTTGCCTTTTCATATCTGAGGGTCCAGTGCAGTTGAAACAGTTACCTTAGACTAAAGTTACACGAAAAGTTCTATTATGTTTTCCAGAATCTCCCAAATATTTTAAAAGATGATGTTGATAACATGTTTTCTGACCCCCTCTACCCAAATGTCAATGGTTTTCTGATGCCCTCCCCTTCAACAAAAGCTCACAGCATGATAGAAGCAAAAGAAGACTTAGAATTTAAAACCATGTATATTATATTTAAATAATAATACCAAAATAAAATGTGATTTAATGGGAGAATATCCAAAGTTATATAGTGAACAAAATCTTTTCAGCACTATAAAATGCTTTATTATAAGCTTGGTAGCTCCATCATTATTGCTGCTATTATTAACATTTAAATGAAAAAATGAATTTATTCTTAAATATTTATTTAAAATTGCTTAAAAGGAGATCTTATCTTCATGATTCAAAACATGGCTCAGTCTCTAAAAGGCAATATGAACAAGAGACCAGGCCCAATGGGCCTAGATTAAAATGAAATAGTAATCTCCAGAGTTCAAATGCACCAGGCAGATATTTCCTATTTCAAATATTTAACCTTCTTACTAGCATTGTCCTTCAAATTCTATATTTACTGAACATATTTTTTCAAATTTGTTTAGGTATCAGTAAGTAGGAGGCTAAACTTGTTAACCTTTCATGGTCTCTCCTAACTTCATCACTGATACTATCTTTTTTTTTTTTTTCAACAAATATGGCAAGATCAGCTAGTGAGATACTGACCACAGCATCTAAATTTCCTCTTTGGGAAGCTAACAGCACCAGGTTTTCTAAGGTATGTTTCTTTTACTGGGTCTTTAGATCGTAAGTTAGTTCTAATTCAAATTTTTGATGTAGTATGGTATTTTGGAAGCTGCTATTTTATGACAGTTAATATTGTCATTTGTATACTAGAACACTGAGGCATGGCTGTAAAGTCAATAAGTCAATATAACAATTAATTCACTATCTAATTGTCCTATACTTACTGTGGACGTAGATGAAAATATGTCTTTCCTAAAGTCAATCCCTACTGCCCCCCTACCCTTCCAACACACAAAATAAACAAAACAAAACAAATTAAAATCTATACTCGAATGTGCAAGGTATAGTGATAAAATAAATTTACAAATTCATAGGGTGTCTTCTCTATATTGCCAAAAGTATTACTGATTCATTTTAATATATGAAGGATAGTTTGAGAAGCAGCGATGTTCAAAGGAAGTATTACTTTGCCTCTGAGCTTTAGATCCTTGAACAAGTTACATATTCTCTTGGAGTCTTGGTTTCCATATCTCTAAAAAGATAGTAATAGTGTCTATTTTTACAATATTTTTACAAAGATACAAATGCAAATCACCTAACCTAGTGTCTGGATTATCAGAATAGCCCAACAAAGAAAACATATTCTTATGTTTAAGAAAATAATATGAGTAAAAAGCAGAGGTTCATTTTAAAATCTGCTATTCTGAGGCCCCTCAGCATATACCCTTAAAAAGTATCCATCTTTCAAGTCTCTTCATTTAATATCTTAAATAGCAACTATTTATTACATGCAACTACCTCAGTCCCAGCTCTCCAGTAAAATTAGGCTGGGAGAAAACTTTCCATATATAACCCCATTTAATCCTCACAAGCATTTTAAATGAAATTAGTATCGCTTTGTTTTTAGAAGTGAAAAAATGCAGGCTCATGTAAGTTAGGTCAAAAAGCTGCTAAGTGGCAGTTACCCAATTGAAACCTATGTTTGTCTCTCCTTTCAATTCCAACTTATTTTCCCTCAAATATTATTCTGTTTATTAAGTGGAATAGAAAGTAACTAATATTTGTCGATAGCCTATTATTTGCCAGACACATGGCTAGTTATTTTTATTTTTATTTTAAGCATTCTCAAGGGCACCCTGTCATCCTCAGATTTTCGTGGAAATTGAAACAGGTTCACAGAGGTCAATAAGGAGTACATGACCAGTAAGTGGCAGAACCAAAATTCAAACTCAGACCTGTCTGGTTCCAAAGCCCGTGTACAGATGGTATGAACACTAAAAAAAGTTGGGGCTTTGGAATCAGACTGATCTGGGATACAACATCAGGTCTGCCATCTGTCAACTCTATTAAACCTCGATGGGCCCAATTTGGACTCCTAAAAATGGACATAATAGTACATTTCTCATGACTTTGCTGAGAGAATGAAATGAGGTATATATATATATATATATATATATATATATATATATACACATATCCACATTGCTTAAGATCTAGTACATTTAACAGTAGCTATTATACCATCTGCCTCAAGAAGAGGTAAAGCCATAAGGATTGAGATGAATAAAACATGATTCCCAGGTTTCCAGCTTGAAAAACAGGTGGTTCCATTTTCCAAAAATTAAAATATATACTCCTATAATACACAAATATGTCATTTCCCTCCTATTCATACCCCTTTCTCGTCTCAGAAGGGGAACTCTTACATATCACATGACATTCTATTATCTCCCACAACAACTAAAGTGTATCCCACTGGAAATGGACTGACCAATCACTTTCTTCATTCTAGAAATTTAGGATTGAGATATCAAAAGTGTGGCTAACCATAGTTACAGGCACAGGAGACGTAAAGCCTTTTAAACTGCAGACTGGCAGCCTTTTTTGACTACGTATTCTCTGTTAAAGAAACCCAGAAAGGCAACTCTCTTGGGGAGTAGCAGGGGAATAAAATAATAATGCAGAGTTAAGCTGAGATGAGACAACATGAAGCAACAGAGGGACAGAGAGTTGATCAACTGTCAAGTTTCTGATGCCAACTCTTATTTCCCAAAACTGAGTTCCTTGAGATCCTTCTGTGTCCTTGTCAGTGAACATTTATGCTAATTCTAAGTTTCTGTTTTTGTAACCAAACACCCCCTCAAACAGAATATATTTTAGGGGGGCTATATGGAATAGTAGACATTGTGGTTACCTTCCCCAGCATCTGCTGTATTACACTTCCTTATGTAGCAGTCATGCGATTGGCTAGGACTGCTCACCTGCGGTTCCAGGTGTGGGTCCTAACTTGTCTAAGAACTTGCCTCGGTGACAGGAAAACTGGTGGAAGCTGGCCAGCCTGCCTTTACTGGGAGGGTTTTTTACCCTCAGAGCTTCTGAGAAAGGTCTCTTGCTCTATGGAAAGAGCTCTCTGAAGAGCTCCTTTCTTTCTTTTTAAACAGTGTGAATGAAGAAATAAATAAAGCCTAGAACTAGTAAAACTATTGTGTAACTTTCAAAGAAGCCAATTTGGGAACAAAGCTGACTCTCAGAGAACCAGAGAGCCAAAAAATCCTAAAGAAACACAGCCAAATCAGCTTTTACCAGGTCTATAGTCCTAACTACTTCTGAGCCAATATATCTCCTTTATTGTTTAAGCAGCCAGTTGAACTGAGTTTGTTAGCTGCAAATGAAAGCATCCTGCCTGATACGGGAGAGAGGGAAGGGAATACGGAGACAAAAGGCAATGAAGTCATTTGGGGGCATGGTGAGTTTGACAATCTCGTGGAATATCCAGGCGGTGATATGCAGCGTGCAGTTAGAAATACAGTTTTGGAACATCAAAAGAAAGGAGACATCAAAGCTGGTGATATAAATTGGGAGGGTCACCAGCATAGAGGTGGGAACTTAAGTACTAGGTAGAGCTGAAGTCATCCAGAAAGGACACATGCAGAACTGACCGTGCTTTTTCTTCTTTTAGTCACTGGTATCTTTTGGCTCAAACAAAACATGCTTAAAAATGATTTTTTATAGGTTTTGCTTGCATTTGAAATGTTTCAGGACATCTAAAAATTAAGTCCTGCCCTATAGTAAGAAATATGCAGTTGTTTGCACTGCTATTCAGGATGATATGTTGAAATTTCAATGCTAAAGATTTTTTTCATATGGGATATAAATTTAAGGATTTGAACAGAAGGAATGAGCATTAGATTTTCTATCACCATATACCAGAAGTATAATTTGCAGATATAACTTTTACCTGGCATTTCTTTGTTCCAATTCACTCAATTCTGAATTCTAAGCCTATTTTCATTTTTTTTTTCTTTTATGCCCATGCCCAACATGGGGCTTGAACTCACAACCCTGAGTTTAAGAGTCAAATGTCTTACCAACTGAGCCAGTCAGATGCCCCTAAGTAAATCGTACGTGTGAACTGATTAATTCCATTGACAAATATTTTATATATATATGTGTGTGTGTGTGTGTGTGTGTGTGTGTGTATATATATATATATATATATATATATATATATAATGTGTGTGTGTGTGTGTATCTTAACACAATAAAAAGGACTATAGATTTGAGGTTTCCACAGTGCTTATTTTGGAAGAAAGGCTAATTTCTCCTTGCTTCTTATACTCCCCAGATATATAACATAAACATGTATTTGACTGAAAGGACCTGGATGTTTTCTTTACTGCTAATATAATTGTTAGATCAGAGGCAAGGAAGCTTCACTATAAACAGTGGAGGAGAAATTAAAAAAACCAAAACAAACAAACAAACAAAAAAAAAAAACAGTGGAAGAGAACATGGAGAAGGGATTAAAATAAAAGGTGGGAAGAGAGCAGTTTACAAGAAATATAATTACCTTCTCATAACAAGAATTTCTGGCTATGTGTTCAGGGTATTCTGAACAATGGAGAAAATCAATATAATCAACTTAAAAATAACCTTTTACTTTGTGAAGATCTTAACTTTGATATAAAATCGACATGTTAAGTCATCTCCTTGAATCTCATACCAGGCATCTTGTCACCAACTTCAGTGGAACTCTGATAATGAGTCCCCTATGTGGAAAATCTGAAAATTCTGTTACAAACTGATTAATAAATATACCTTGACCTTTTGGATTGTTGTGTTCTTGCTTCTTCTATAAACTCTACTTTGGGGGCTAGTTACATGGTCTCGGTCCTTGGGAAAATAATTCCCAAGAGCCTCAATTTCTTCATTTCTAAAAAGAAGGAATTAGATCAATATTCTATTCAAGGAGACTTGTCCCTTGAAGATCAAAACCTATAGAGAGATAAATGGGTGGGTACAGTTCTTTGAGAAACCCATGTAAAATGTTAAAAAATAATTGTATTTTTGAAAAAAAAAAACCTGTTGTTTTCTGACTACAAATTACAGAAACTTTAGCTCAGCAAAATCATTCTTGAAAATATACCATCTTTTGAAATTAATGACTACCAGATGAAGAAGGTGTATGTGGGAGGAATAGGATTCCCAGGGTAAAGCCCTAGAAGAATCTCTTCCTGGTTGGGTTTTAGAGGCCACTTCAAGCCTGTACATTTTATTGTTTATGCTTCTCTCTCTCCTCTGCCTTCTTTTTTTTTTTTTTTAAGATTTTATTTATTTATTTGACAGAGAGAAAGAGAGAGAGAGAACAAGTAAGGGGAGCAGCAGAGGGAGAGGGAGAAGCAGGCCCCCTGCTGAGCAAGGAGCCCAAAGTGGAGCTAGATCTTAGGACCCCGGGATCATGATCTGAGACGAAGGCAGGCCCTTAACTGACTAAGCCACCCCGGTGCCCCTCTCTCCTGCCTTTTGATAGAGTTTTGTGCAGTTTGCTTGTGCACAATGGCCTTCCTACAATCAGATCCACTTCTGAACTCTTAAAACAGGACAATGCATCTCTTGTATGTTCTACTGAGTCTCAACACTCTCTTTTCTGAAGAAATGGCTTGGAATGTTTTTTCATTCTCTGTTTCACTCTCTCCCCGACAAAAATTGCTTTGTTATGAAAATGTATATGCACTTTTTCAAACTATGTACCCACCCCTGTGCAGAGGACATATCCTATCCTTTGAGAATCAACCACATTCTAAACCTGTGGGTTTTCAACCTACAAGGGAGACCGTGAGATTATTACAAGTAGTTCTAGAATATAGAAATCTTAAAGCACAAAGAGTTGTCTGTAGAATAAGTTAATTTACAACATTTGTAGTACTATTTTTCAAATCTGTGTATAAAGTATATGTAATATAATATAAATCTATATACCCTGCATGTAGCAAGTTCCAGAAATGTAATACATTACATTGCAGAATGTTATATAATGCTGTTGAGATTTTAACTACTTAGATTTATTTCTAACATGTTATTGAATTCGGTACATATCATGTACTATAGCAGGGAGATATTAAAACACCTTCTCTCTAGGGGCGCCTGGGTGGTGCAGTCCTTAAGTGTCTGCCTTCGGCTCAGGGCGTGATCCCAGAGTCCTGGGATCGAGCCCCACATCAAGCTCCTCCCCTGGGAGCCTGCTTCTTCCTCTCCCACTCCCCCTGCTTGTGTTCCTTCTCTTGCTGGCTGTCTCTCTCTCTGTCAAATAAATAAATAAATTCTTAAAAAATAAAATAAAATAAAATAAAATAAAATAAAATAAAATAAAATAAAATAAAATACCTTCTTTCAGGGCACCTAGGTGCCTCAGTCGGTTAAACGTCTGACTCTTGATTTGGGCTCAGGTCATGATCCTGATCAGATCATGAGATCCAGCCCCGCCCATATGGGGCTCCTCGCTTAGTGGGGAGTCTGCTTCTCTCCCTCTCCTTCTGCCTCTCTCCCAACTTGCATGTGCTTGGTTTCTCTCTAAAATAAATAAATCTTTACAAAAATAAAATAAATAAATAATAAATTAAAAATAGAATACCTCCTCTAGCTCAACGATTTGGAACCACTTGACTAAATCACTCATTAGAGTATTACCTGTATATTACCCTGGTTCAGCTTTTTATTGGCAGGATCAGACTTTTAGAGGGAGGTGGAAGGGGCTTAGACAGCAGCTAATACAATACTCTTGATCTCTTATTTAATTTCTCAAATATATCTTGGTTAGTTGAGGAACTAACAGTATTGTATTATAAGAAAATGTTGCTACCTAGCATTCAAGAGGGCATTACCAATATATCATTAACCTAGATTACAACTAGGTAATTAAGTATCCATCTATACCTACAACCTTGGTTTGTGGGCCTCATCAGCTATCAAGACAGGAAAATATGCCAAACTAAAAGGAAATCTATGCAGTGTTCCAGCAAACGTAACTTCAAAGCTCTAACCATGATTCCATTTGGCTTCAGTAACAGGGAGCCAAACCCAGAGCTCCTCTCACCCTCGTTAGCTGTATGCAAGTGTTTTTTCTTTCTTGCAGCAGATGCTTTGGGATCCTCCCTATCTGGCTGCTCCCATGACAAGCCCTCAGACTCTTTTATTTTAAGGTTTTTATTGCTAATCATTTCAAAAGAAAAGGTAACAGCCCAAGAAAGTGAAAACTCTTGGGGAAAAAATAATCACAAACCTTTAGAAATGTCGCTCTTGTGACACCAAGCCTAGAAAGTGTGACTCTCTATTTGATATGATAATAGAAAAGCCAAGCGCTCTTGGATAAATGCTTAGTTTCTGAAAGTGGATTCACCCAACCACTACTTAAGAAAGTAATATGTATATGTTTTCCCTAGAAGGTTCCTCACTTCTGCGGGTGGGCTTCCAAAGCCAATTAAGGTAAAACAATAGTAATATTTTTGGTTTTAGGGTTTTTTTAAACTTTGGAGACCACTATTTAGAGTTTCTATTTCATTAGGCCTCTGCCTCGCCAAGGAATGATATCCATTTGCCCACTTAAATAATCTGAAATAACATTAGATACATAAACACACTTTGGCCTATAGATGCTATAGAAAGAAAAAAATTAACAGTAAAACAAGTTTCATTTCATTTTAATTTTAGTTCTAATTTTAAGCAAAAGCCTACATGCTTTAATCTGTGCAAATGTGTCAACTATTTTTGGAATGCTTAAAATGCTTAAAGAACAAGGCGAGGGAGTAATGACTGTCAATTCCATCTTTCAATTATTTAACTGTAAAATAGGGGTCAATTCTAGCCATCTTCTAAACACATATCCAAAGATACTGTAAAGCATGGTTGCACCAACTACAAAGAATAAGTGTGTGTGTGTGTATTTTTTTGTAAACTGAAACTTACTAAAAATTGCATGAGTCACTTTTATGTTTTTCCCCTGTACTAACACTAGATGCTGTTGCAAAAACATCAGTTAAGTAGTTCCAAGTTTAGCATTTGACAAGAGTGTCCTCATTTTTCAAAAGGCTGGCATTTTACATTTTGAAGATACTAGCTGTGAATCCTAGATTATTCTTTTTAAAGGCTCTAGGCATTCTTGTTCTATATCACACAGACTTGATAAATATTAAAATCTACTAGGGTTCTTGCAATACTTTCCCTATTCCCAGCAGATCCTGGATCTTTGATATCCCTATAGAGAAAGACTAATTCTGAAAAGTAATTTTTTAGAAAAGTCATGATGATTAATAATGACCAAGTTATTATCATAAGAATACATGATAATAATATTTTTTAAAACACCATAGTATAAGTAGAAACTTTTATGGATCACATATTTTCAACTAGGTGTTCTATATTTAAATGTTATAGGAAAATACTTACCCCACACCTTGAGGAGATCTCATTAGCACAGTGAAGGCCCAGAAAAGACCGTCAAAAACAAACAAACAAGCAAAATTCACTTATCTTTGACTAATTTGGCCTTTCTCAAATGCATTTGACCAATAATTTCCTTTTTTATAAACATTGAAGAGTCATGTTTGAGAAACACTTGATTTAAAAAAGTCTAACAAGCTTTTTAGTTTTAAATGTTTTGATTGTTATATGTGTACTTACTTACTAAGGAGTTACCTCCTTGAGTTCACATTCAAATTGATGTGTCCACAGCAGGCTAGATTCAGAGAATGGATTCCAATGAATTGGTGGGTGGGCGGAAAGATGGGAGGCTGTGTAGGGGAAGGCAGGAAGGGAATAATAAAATCTTGGGTTCCACCCAGGCTAAGTCTGAACTTTGTCTTGCTTGCCTTTATTAAAATCACCTAGATGAGTTTCCTTTTTAAGTGGAGAGATTACATATGCCTAGAATGAGGTGGTTAATAAAAATGTTAAAAAGCTGTAATAGATTGGATAATTTGTCAAAAATAACCAGAATACATTTTAAAAGCAATTGGAAGTTCATTGAATCTATGTACCCATTATCTCTATCACTATTTATTCATCCATAAATCTATCATTTCCTATCTCAAATAATTTTTAAATGAAAAAAACCAGAGACTGTTCAACAACATGTTGTCCTTTCTGTTTATCAGCATGTACTGGATTTGATCATGCTACATTTTGTCACCATATATTTTGAGCATGTTTCTATGATAAGAGTTAGTATATTTTTGTCATTACTGATTTACATAGCTATCTCCCTTGTTCACATGTAAGGTCTTTGAGAAAAAAACAAAGCACAACTTTATTTTATTCATACCTACAGTGCCTTGCACAACAGATGCTGAAAAGTTCTGAATAAAGGGAATAAACTAATGAGTGTAACCACAGAAGAAACAAAAATGATATAGGATGTTTATAGCACATTACTTAAATAGAGATGGCAATACAACATGGCATTAATGTTAAAGAATTAGGTGGTACAAACTATATAAAGAAGAAAAATTATGTACTATTCAGTTGTTAATTTTAGTGGTAAGTCCTATGGGTCTCAAGATTTTATCTATTTATTCCTTACCTCATCCCAAAGGAAAAAAAAATGTGTATTGTACAAAATTTTAATTCTGATAAAGCAACACACACGAAAACACACACACATACACCAAAAACAAACAAAGAAACACTACAAGTCAGTAAGTAAAAGCCTAGGAAAATTAGATACTAGAAAATTAAAGCGAAGCCAGAATCATATTATTATCCAAATTGTATGCTAGAAAATGGCCTTCAATTATGTTTATATCTCCCTAATAACCAAAACAAGAAAGAAACAAGCTCAATCCCACTTCAGATTGTCCATTGAAGATATACCATAGCTATTCTTAGAACTGAGGACTGAAAGGAAATCTGTAGGTAGGTAAAACAAAACCATTACGGGATGTACCATTCACAGTGCTACAACACATAAAATCACTTTCCAGGGGCAGAGTTTTATAACATGCCTTTACATTGGGTGCCATCATCATGCCACACAACAAGAAGTTTAATAAACCAGAGATAAAATGAAAGAATGCAGTTTAAATAATTGACATTCTTTTTTGGTCTTAATCTTGGGTAGGGAGTTTCAGAATATTGGATTATCTAGAGCAATGGTATTAATGACATTTAGGCACAGCAGTTTTATTGGGAGGCCCTGCACAGTACATTGTAGGCTCAGCATCCCTTACCTCTTGCCTATTAGTGGCAATAACAAGTCCCCATTCTCCAGTTGTAATAACCAAAAAAAAAAAAAAAAAAAAAAAAAAAAACCAATTGTCTCCAAAGGGGCAAAATCATCCCCATTTGAGAAGCACTATGCTAGAGCACAGATTCAGACATTGGGGTAGAACCACAGATCCAGTTAAGAATCTGTCCAAAGTTATGGATTCTTTAACCAGGAATGGACCCATATGTACACATGACAGAAATGCACATGTACCTTTCAGGGCTCAGAGACCCTCTGCTGTACGTAGGTTAAGCACATCTCATTTAGAGGAATGATGGATTACATGGCTTTCAGCCAAAGTTTTATGAATGTTTACTTCTTGCAACTGACCCTTACATACAATCAGGTGGCTTTAAGGGATATATGAAAAAAATTTTAGAACTCTAGCTCATAGAAATAATTGAAATTAGATTGAAAATGCTGCTTTAGCCAAAGTTGTCCAAGAATGATTTCCATAATCAAGATCAAAATGACTTATACTGCTATTTTTTCTGAAGAAAGGACAGTATATTTTAAATATTTTAAATAATAAAATCAGAAATTATGTTCTAATTACATACTGAAAAGACTTCACATGAGAAATGAAATCAGACATAAGAAAAATTATTTACTGAAAGCTGTTTTACTTAAATTTATTATTTCAACATGACAAACAAACTTGTACCATTTTATTTGAGGGATTGCCATATCCCTGAGATTTAAGTGTGCTGATCTACCTTGTGGTTCCGGTGAAGAGCACGGTGCCCCAAGCAATGCCATTTCAGAAAATGCCATCTCCTTGCTCCAATGATTATTTAAGATATGGTATATGATGACAAGAGCCCTAATAAGTCAGTCCAGGCAGTTGAGGCAACATTTTCTCCTGCTGTGTACAATAAGCCTATAGCTGCTGATATCGGAAACTGTCATACATTGGGAGCATTCAGCAAATGTTTCTGAATATTTAGTATGTGCCAGCCTCGGTTAAAATAACCAAAAGCAGGGACGCCTGGGTGGCGCAGCGGTTAGGCGTCTGCCTTAGGCTCAGGGCGTGATCCCGGCATTATGGGATCAAGCCCCATATCAGGCTCCTCCGCTATGAGCCTGCTTCTTCCTCTCTCATTCCCCCTGCTTGTGCTCCCTCTCTCGCTGGCTGTCTCTATCTCTGTCAAATAAATAAATAAAATCTTTAAAAAAAAAAAAAAAGCGCCTGTCAGTGAGCTTATGTTATATTGAGGAACAGAACCTAAACATATACATAAAATAAATAGTATCATTTCAAAGATTAATAGTGCTTAAGGGAGAATAAAGCAAAGACGTAGATATATATATCTGCAAATTCTTGAGGTGATAGTTTAAACCATTTAATTATTTAATGAATGGTTTTATTGTTTTAAAGCCAGTATGAGAGTTCAATGCATTCTGATAGCACATTCTAAAGGGAAATAAAAAAAGGCATTATTAAATAATGACCTAGTGTTAAAACGTGGGGAAATGTATATTATTTTCATTGCTAAAATTGTCCTGAGGATTTTCCTATTTAATAAAAATCTACTGCCAATTATTTCCCTTTGTTTTCATTTTCTAGGGCTGCTGTAACAAGATACCACAAATTATGTGGCTTAAAACAACAGAAATTGGTGTCAATTTCTGGAGGTGAGAAGTCCTAAGTGCTCTAGTAAAGGTTCTAGGCCAAGATCCTTTCAAGCCTCTTCTGAGCTTCTGATGGATTCCTACCATCCTTGGCATTCCTTGGCTTGTAGATAACATCACTCCAACTTCCCCCATGTCTTACATGTCCTCCCCTTAGTAAAAATTCCCTCTTTTTACAAGGACATCAGTTATTGATTAGGACATACCCTAATACTATGACTTCATCTTAACTTGATTACATCTGCAAAGACCCTGATTCCAAATCAGGTCACATTTATGAGTACTAAAAATTAACACAATTTAACCCACTACACTTTCTATAGATGCTTAAACATTTGGTACCAAAAACAGTCTCACTTGCAAATTAAAAATGTAGAATTGTAACTAATCAAATTATGTAACTTTTGAACAACAAAATCTACTTATTTGGAGAATTACAGAAGTACACAAATGATTATTAACCACAGAACTTCTTCCAAAGAAACAGTGACATTTCTTTTTTTACTTTAGCTAAAATAGCATTGTTATTTCAACAGATTATTTTAAAAAATCATATTCATTTTTAAAAAACAGTTCAGAAAAGTCTGAAAAAGGGAAAAATTCATAATCCTCTGAGACAAGGATACTATGAATATTTTATCATACTTGTATGCATCTCTCTAGTTGTATTAGCTTATAATATAAAATATTTTCAGGTTTTTGCACTGTTAATATTATGAAACTGAGATGTTTAGATTTTATTTGTCAGAAGTATTCAGAATCTGCTTAATCTAGAAGTTATAGGAGATAATCTAGAATTTTATATGATAGACAACAACCACCTTTCTGCAAAGTTGCCAACTGAATATGAAATTTTAGTTTCTCTTTCATTTCAGCTCTGATGGTAGACTCCTTTTTTAAGTAGGCCTTGTTTTTCTGGACAGCTCTAAATGTCAGAGGGTTCTTTATTCTTCTTGGCAATCAGCAAACACTCTCTTCTAATGTCCCCCATTGGTCCTTGTTCTGCCTTCTTAAACTACAATAATGTATTTACTCCCTTGATTCTTTCCCTTCTACAAGCTTAATTACTTCAATTATATTTCATATAATACAACTTCAGATGCTATCTTTCTCACTTTTTTCTGGTTATACAGCCCCCATAAATTATACTCTTCAGAACTCATGCATATTCTCGATGGTGTGACAGATGGAGTGAAAAGTGAAGTGACTACCAGCCCCACTCCTTTCTCAAAAGTTTATTAATGCATTTTAAGGTAAATTTGGGCCTTCAATAGTCATATAATACCATTGATTCATATTTGGTTTGCTTCAAAATAATATCTCTAGAGCTTTTCCATATGTGCTGTTATTAACATGTTTCATCCAATTATCTATTATGATAGGAACTAGGATCAGTAAGGATAACTAAAATCCATAGATAATTCTCCAACTACATCTCATCTATTAATCTAAATTCTTTCTATAACTAGTCTCTATAGAATCACTAAAAAGTATAAAGACAGATTGATTTGGAATTTGGTGTTTTTAATTCCATACCCTAGTAAAATGATCAAAAGTAAAGTAGAGATTCAGAGGTAATAGAAAAACTGTAAGCATGTTGTGGATAATCTTACTTAACCCAAGCATTGCATTTCAACATTTTATACTTCTGGTATTTTAAAGTTCATACAGTAGCTTTCCTTTAAAAGCATTCCAGTTTAATATACTTCAACGTACATTTTTTACTAATAGGAATTCAGTGAATTCAATTTTATTTGATTTGCTAACCACTTAGATTTCATTGTACAAATCTGATCGTGTACATTTTCACAGATACCTTGTTATTGTTTCTCCTTACAAACTCAATCAATGTTTATTGCGTGCCTTATAATAGCATCGGGTCTGTCTGTTATCTTTTAATCTTATGTGTTACTACTGTATTTGCGTATATGTATGAACATTTGTTTGCCTACACTGAATAGCAGCCATATGATAAAGGAACTCCAAAGGATTAAGGGCACAATTCCCTCTTCTAATCTGCTTTAAGGGTCTCATCCCAATTTAGGGTACGTGATCTCTTTGGTCGAGAACTCAGGAAAAAGAATGGAGCTCATAAACTCAATTCTTAGCTCTGTCATTGTCTAATTTTGGATAGTAACTAATTTTCTGTATTAGTGAAATAACACCATTAGAATGATCTTCAAATTTAGATTTAGAGGAAGTAACATAAATAATAAAGTAGTAATTAAAGATGCTTATAGGAAGCAGTGATATGTACCCAAAATTTTAGGTTTACTTCCATAAATTTGTTGTGTAACATTATCAGAAGTCAGGAAACATTTTATAAATTGACAAGACTAAAGAAAGAAGAAAACATTTTTTTTTTGTATCTTCTCTTTTTAGCCCCACTACACACTAGGACTGATTAGAGATAACTAATGCACAGAATCATGAAAAATAATCATTTAAAGGTCATAGTTGGGCCTCATCATTTTGCATACTGTAAAAGCCTTTGTAGTCCATCTGTCCATTTACTGATAAATTGTATTAGTGGATATGAGCCATTACACATCTTATTAAGACTATGAATTGCTAGAGTGGAAACTTTATTTTTTTAAAGATTTTATTTATTTGTTTGACAGAGAGAGCGCATGCATAACCAGGAAGAGCAGGGAGCAGCAGGCAGAGGGAGAGGGAGAAGCAGGCTTCCTGTTCAGCAGGGAGCCCAATGCTATGAGGCTTGATCCCAGACCCCTGGGATCATGACCTGAGCCAAAGGCAGACGCTTAACTGACTGAACCATGCAGATGTCCCAGGAAACTTTAGAGGAAACATAAAAAGCATAAGATTGTTTTGGGTACCATGTCACTAAAAATAACACCGACATCAATATAAATCAAAGAGTGTTCCATTGTGCTCAAGGAAATTTGATTGTAAAGACTGTTCAGAAGGAAAAATCACTGCATATATATATATATATATTATATAATATATATATAATATATATATGTACATGAGTTAGACAAACATTTGTGTTATCTACAGAAGTGACACATACAAGGTGAGGAATACTAGTATTTGCATAATAAATTTACAACTTAGAGTTAACAGCAGTGATAATAACGAGCAGATGTCCAGACCAGAGAAGAGGGCCAGTAACCGCCAAAAAAAAATAAAAAAGAACAAAAAAAGAAAAACTGAGTTGTCTTGTCATGGTATTTTAAAATATGAAAATTGAACAATATTTCACAATACAGAGAAACAAAGTGATCACAGCTTAGAGCCACCCAGAATTCAGGCTTTGTGTATTTTCAAAATATGAAGATGATCTTCAAGGTCTCCTTCTTTCTCCTAACCAGTATTCAAAGCAATAATTGGGGAATAAATTGTTCAAATAATAGTTTTCTTTCATTATTTGATAGTTTCAGGTTCATGGCTACAATTTCAGGAAGAGGATTTATTGGATCATCCAATCCCAGACCTTTAAATTAGAAGTCCTCAGCAAAGAGTGCATCTTTGAATCAGGCTAGTACCATGCAGCAGTTTGCATAGCTTATCACAAACACTTATCTCACACATATCCATACATTTACACAAAAGCTTGAGGTCAGCTCTGCTGTACTCCTGAGACACTTTCCTCTCCTTGCTGAGGTAACCAGGGAAACAGCCTTGGTCTCAGCCTGAAGAGATGTGGGCCAACAACTAAACAAAAGATAAACTATAGGGATATGTGATCACCCTAGAGGCCTGTCTTTTTTGCCAGTGTTTCCTTACTCTCAACTCTTCTGCATGTTAGTGACAACAATCAATGTTCCAAGCCGCCTCAGCAAATACTCAATGTTTTACGCTGCTTTAAACACAGTTTTCTGAATATCAAAAGAGCAAATGTATCACATGCTCAAATTAGCCAAAAATAAGTGGCCAGGCAGCATTATGAGGGGCTCGGTAACAAACATTTGTCCTTTCAGGCTACACTTTACTTAAATGACTTATTTTAAAATAATTTTGAAGTAAAAGATGATCCTTAGAGCTTCACCTTCTCCCATGATTTCTGATAATATGAGATACTTCTTGCTTTTGTATTGACGGCACAGGCATAGGACTGGAGGCTCAGTCATTGGAGGGTCCCACCTAGGACTAAGTGACTTGAAAGAGAGAGCAAAAATGCAGGGAGAGTTGGGAAAGCACTCACAGCAGCAATGACAAGCTGTTGGTAGAGAGATTCAAGGGTACCAGGGCCAGTGACAGCAGAACAGCCTAGTTGCTTCAAGTGGATCTGATCTAGCCTGCTTAACTGATGCCCAGTTCCTCTGATTTATGCCCAGTTTAGAAATAGGTCCTCCAGCCTTCCAACAGGTTCCTTGGGTAATTATATATAATCTAGTATGTTCACTTTTGCTTAAATTAGTCAGAATTTTCTTTTGTTGTTTGTGACCAAGACCATGTAACAGAACACTTTTCCTTCCAGTTTCACAAATAATATTGAACTAACTTAAAGAATTGCCAGGACCAAGAACCAAAGGATTCATCAGCAAAGCACCAATCCCTGAATTGTCTTTCTTGTATGCATTCCAAAGGCAGGATGCTAGCCTTTCAATGGTTGTGGGGAAATGGCAAGAAGTAGGGGATTCATCAAGACTATCTGTTGAGATCCCCGGAGAGACAACAGTCTTAGTTTGATACCAGCTATTCCCACTGTGGCAAAGCTTTTTAACTTTGATTTATAGTCTGTTTTTTTATGTGACAAGTTGTTGGCAATGCTAGTTTTGCTTTCTGCAAGCCCACAAAGAAAACGTAAACTCACATGATCTGAAGAAAAGAAAATAGGTCAAATACTAGGATAAAGATTGAATACCTTGCTAGCTCTGCAACAGTCAGGTAAAGAAGTCCATGCTTTTAAACAGAGACACCTCAATAGACCTAAACAGAATATAAGCTACTGGATCGGAATCTCTTGGATTTAAGGCTTAGGCATACACACACACACACATATAATATATATACACATACATATACATATATATTATGTATTATACTTCCACAGGTAGTTCAGGTACTTATCTTTAGTGTAGAACTAACCACTGTCTTATGGAGACTAGATACTCAGGAAAAACCTGCTTAGAAAATATCAAAATCCCAGCTGCCATCTAACCGCATGAATAGAATTCATATTTACAACTTCTTTTCACTCCTTTCAGTACTAATTCTACCCCTCATTTTTTATCTGATTTCCTTCTTTCATTTATCTGTAATCTCGCCTCTCAGTAGTTGCATAGACTGTTTGCTTTTGTGATCATTTTTTCAACCATTTTCTCCCTTCCCAAAAGTGCTTTCACACAGATAACACATTCCAAACTGCCTATAACAGAAATCCACACTGAACTTGGCTCCATTCATCACTCCCCACCTGTACTCTGAATGCATGCCCACCAGAAGAAGGGATTCCACGAAAAAAAAAATCAGGCAAAGGAGCAAAATCAAAATCTGATTGCCTCATGAGACTTGCAGAGTACCACCTCAGTGTTTAATGCTGAAATATCCATAGATAATGTCCCCTGAATTGCCTTTTGTACTCATACAGAAGAGAAAAAAATTTTTTAAATATATTGAAAACCCATATATTTTTAGAGTAATGTTAACCATTTTCTCTTTCATTGTTACAGTTAATAGCTTGTGAATGCTAATAAATCTGTACATTTCCAACATTAGTGATAATGTTCGGTCATTTTCTGAGCAATATAACTTACATTTTAAATCCTCAAGCAATGAACTCATAGCTATACAATCAGAAAACTATGGGTAGCAAATAACTATAATTATTTATTAAGAAATTAATTGAATTACAACAGCATCATCAAAGGATTCAATTAACATGTTACAGTTATCACATTAATCTTAACCATGACCTCATACAACCCAAAGTTGCACATCTCATTTCTGAAAAAGAATGACATGGCAATCACTTGTAAATTCTCATAATCGATATATCTATAAGAGGCAGCAAGGATTTATTCAATGAAATCCATCTGGATTGTCCTGTGAATCATTCATTGCGCTCATCTTGCTCTTATGCCTAGACTTGTCTCCCAAATTTGCGATTTTGGTCCTCTCAGCCTTTGGAATGGCACATCTCCGCATGAGCACCTTTTCTAGATTTCTCTGCTAACCATGACAGGATTGCCTAACCTTTGGGAAAACCCTGATAACTCTTTGTGTAATTCTGTAACTTGTTGACCACTAATGTTCATCTCTCTGAAGCCCTAGGGATCCAGGATGCCACACTCTGCTGTCTATTGTAGTATGATATTGATACATTTAAATGGCCACTGTAAATCAGATTTTCCTTGTTGGAAAGAGCACTAGTAGTGAAAGATGCTTGTTTTTGATGTATATCCATCAAATACTTTTTCCCCACCATGGCTAAAATAGGTTGAATTGCTTCATAGCATTGCCCATTGTGAACAGAATTAAACCATGCTTTATCCAAATATGCACATTACTGACCTATGCTAATCTCTAGACCAGAACAGAACTTTTGAGAAAGATAAAATGTTCTTTTACATTGTCAGGTAGGGTAGTAGGGTCACAAAAGGCTATTCAGCACTCAAAAAGTGACTAATATGACTGAGCAATTGAATTCTTCATTTTAATTAATTTTCATTAATTTCAATTTCAATTTAAAAATCCACATGTGATTAGTGGCTACACCACTGAACAGTTCAGGTCTAGATTGTAGTTTCTTCTAGGGCTTTTATCTTGTTCTTTTTATTTCTAAGATCGTGCCTGGCACATATAATAAACAGATTCCATGAGTAGCCTTTATTGAATTAGTAAGTGAGTGAATTGTGTACTTTGAGATTAGCTTCCAACATCCAGAAAAACTGAAATAATAAGTACACAGAAACTAGGACAAAGCATTGAGCTCAGAACAGTGTTCAATAAGTAATAGCTACATGTATATTTTAGAGTAGCTTCTTGTAAAGTTGCTTCTGAATATGTTCTTTCACTCTGCAATGCAAACAGGGAAGTCTGAACAACAGATGAACTCTGCAAACCATACAATAGCACTTCAGCTTTGAATGTGAAAGAATGTGAGTTCAGGGGCTGCTGATCCAAGAAAACAAAGGCAAATTGTTTGCTTCTGCTGGGCAACCTTTCAGGTCTCACCCAAGAAAACTGTTCAAAGCAGAAGAAACAGGCAGAGGCAGGTGTTATATTTTTCATAGAAGTGACAACAGATACTATCTCATTTGGAAGACTACTGGTCCTCTCAAGAAAATTGTACAGTAGTTCAGCCCCTACTCAACAGCGTTTTTCATCACATTGACACCAACATCAATTCTTGCTTTGTCTTCTGTCTTCTTTCATATGACAAAAATAATTGTAGGGAAGCAGATTTGTTATCTGAAGCTTTCATTTCTTTAAAGTACTAAAAAAAGTTGGATTCTATCTTAGATTTCATGGGATTGACTTTTCCACATAAAATCTTAAATAGAAGAGATGAAAGAGCTTTGGGGAAGTTAACAATGCTACGTCAATGCAATGTATTAATAATTTAAATGATCTAAAATTTGTTATTCTTTCATAAGTCATTGATACCATTGACCTTGTTATAGCTTCCATAGACTTGATCTAGAATCATTAACATTTAGCAAAGGGCATAATTGCTCATGAAAATTTCCCCAAAGTTTAAAGAAACTGTTTCTTAAGCCAATTAGTAGACAGGAACCCACTGATTGATGCTTAATCCAGACAAAATTGAACATATCCTGGGTTAAAACACGATTGTAACAAGAACTAGCTCTTTGCTCCGGTTCCTGACATTTGTAATTTCCTACTGTATTTGAATTAATTTGATTCTGAAGCACATACTCGGTTCCTGAGGTAGAATTAGCCACATTTATGGCTCTGGCAGAATCTGTGGGAGTTGAAACTAGTCTTCAAAAGTCTCCTGATGTCTTGGTTTCTACCTGATTACACTGTGGGATGATGATGAGCAAAAGCCCCTTTATTAGTTTGCAAGGGCTGCCATAATCAAACCATAGACTGGGGGGCTTCCACAATAGAAATGTATTTTCTGACAGTTCTGGAAACTTGAAATAAAAGATCAAGGTGTCAGCAAGTTTGGTTTCCTCTGAGGCAAGCCCTCTCTCCTGGGCATGCAGATGTACACCGTCTGGCTGCTCCCTCACACAGTCTTTGCTCTGGGCATAGGCATCTCTCACATCTCTGTGTGTCCAAACTTCCTCTTAAGAGAATACCGGTCAGATTGGATTAGGGCCTACGGGCTTCATATTAACGTGATCACTTCTTTAAAGGTCCTGTTTTCAAATACAGTCATATTCTGAGGTACTGGGCCTAGAGCTTCAACATACGAATTTGGAGGGGGGCACACTTTGGCCAATAACAGCCCATCTTCGTTCATTTACCCTTCAGAAGGACCCTGTTAGGTCACGTACAATATTATCCTGATTTCAGGAGTGAAGAAAGGAGGTGCAGGGGTACTAAGAATCCATGGGGCAAATAGCAGGCTTTGGTGAGGAATCTTCTGTGATTTCTAGTTCTGTCACTTTCTGGGTGTTTGCCCTTGTTAAATACCTTTAACTTCTGAGTGCCTCCCTGCAACAGTGCCTGTTTTACACAGTTGTTGTAAAAGTAAGTGAGTTAATATTTAGGAAAACTCTGAAAATTGCAAAACACATTATAAATATTCTTATTTTTTTTTTCATTCTTCGCAAATCATCAATACAACTGAGCTGGCAGATAGTCACATTCTTATTGGGGGAACTTTAAATTTACTCAGTGCCATCCCTGAGAAACTAGTCATGACAGAGTTGACTGACATGTCCCATGCATGTGGGAGTGAACAAAACTGAGGGACAAAAGAGAACTCACATTCCAATTCATTCATTCATCTATTCATTCATTCAACATTTAAATACCTAGCCCATGTCCTTAAAAAAGCTAATACCACAGCAGGAAGTTCAAACAGATAAAGGCCTGTAATTAATTCAACGTGATTATTACTACAATAGAGCTTTCTACAATGTACACGGAAAAGAAGCAATTCATTTGCTTTGATGTTGAAGAGATGAATAGTGAGGATATTTCCTAGAACAGATGACATTTGTAGGTTGAGCGGAATATCCTCAAAAAGGGCAGAGTGAGAGAGACATTTATACTGGCGTTATAGGGTAAAGCCTATTTCTGAGCTAGCGAGCCCCTCACACAAATTCAACAGGAGAATGGCTAGATAGGACCTGGTCAGGTGGGTGAGCTGGAGAATGGCTGATATTAAAGCTATAGTAGTTTTCTAAGTCTAGGACATGAATGCCATAATATTGAGAAGAAACATTACACTTAAGAAAGCAAACAATAAGTGCTCTGCTCACAGTTCTCTGTTCTTAAAAACAATCTAATGTCAGCATTTGAAAAACCCTCAAAATGCAAGGTAATAGACTCTAAAGGGTGAATTAAGATACTTTTGCAACAGTTTAAATAAGCAACTAAGAGGTCCTGGAACTATGTAAATGGAAGTTTAAAATAGAGAAGAATGAATGGATTTAGAGGCACTCTGAAGTAAAATTAAAGGTTAAAGAAGAGGAAAAGAAAAGGAAAGCTATTAAGTTAAGCCATATGAAATTGCTAGTTTATATGTGAGAAAGTTGAATATCAGCAGTAAGTCTCAATCCATTATTATAATAACTAGATGGGTTAAGTGAATCTATGACCCACTGACTGTGAGAATATATAGAGAAGGCGAGTAAACTTTGAGGAGTGATGAAAGAGAAACTGATATTGATTCAATTGGAACTGAGGTGGCTGGGAACATTCACATAGGCAAAAGGGCAATGAAGAGGAGTTTCGGGTGAGCTCCAGGCTGTCTGTGAAGCTTGATATAACCAGAAGTTAATGAGATCACCCAGGCAGAGTGTAGAGGAAAAAAAGAGGAAAATACCTGAGGATGAAAACACATGTTTGTACCTATGATGATAAACATGGACATGATTGATGAAGTAGGAAGATAATTCATTCAGAATGAATTATAATCCAAATGATAAAAGAGACTCAGAACAGTATGTAAGGTTAAGAGTTGAAAAGAGACACCCAGACTTTCCCCATTGACCCTGGTAGAGCGAAGATGTCCCTGTCAACAGTTTCCAAAGTGGATGTGATTTCTATGCAGTAGTAAAAGTGCAAATTAGATCAGATTGCTGTGCAAGGAATAGTGGATCAAAGATCTACAAATGGACATAATTAGTAGAACAATTCCTTCAAGTGTCTGGAGGATGAGAGGATAAAGAGAGGGCAGTATGCACAGACAGAGAGGCAGCACTGAAAGAAAGATTTGTTAGATGTTTGTCTTGCATGTTTGTTATCAGAAGGTCAGAAAAATGTGTTTACAAAGGCTGATAGGGAAGATCTAGCGAAGAGGGGATGACTGAAGGTAGGGGAAAAAAAGGGATGGCGAAATCCCAATGGAGGACGGAGTGGCAACAGAAAGTATCATCACCTCAAAAGGGGTTAAAAGAATCAGGAACTTTGTAACTATGAGCCCAAACATATAAATAATAAAGAACATTTTTGGTAAGGCCGAAATGTTTTTACATGGTGGCTATACCTTAACATACACCTGTGAAGTAGCCCGAGACATTTTCTTTACTAAGTCTCTATATATTCTTTAAAAAAGAATGCTGCATTTTTTAATTTGGTTACTTTTCTCTTACAACTTTTATACCCCTGGAAATGCTCTGCTTTTTTTATCCTTCCTATCTTCAGTCTACTGAAGTGTGACTGAGATGAATAAAAATCTGTTAAATAAAAATCAGTAGAAGGGTTTACATTTTCAATCCATATTTGAGTATGATTTTTCACAGCAAAAGTATATGCTCCCAAAGGCTGATAACATATTTCATCTTTAGAATTATTAGATCAAACATTTAGAGAATGAAAGCTGATAGTGCCTAAATGTTGTACAATATTATCTAAAATGAACTTAAATTGCATGAACCTTCAAGTTTTCATCCATTATAAGATGACCTTCGGAAATTACTTCTGCAGCAATAAAACTGAACATTCGAGGATGATGCATGTGCAGTGCATTAAGTTAGGAGTGTTTACATGGCGCGCACGGAAAAAGATAAATCGGCAGATTTACCAAAGTACCACACCATATCTACTTTTCTCCCATTTCACCTGAGTGAAAAGCAATAAAATATCTGTGTTAGAGGAATCTAAGTGCTATCGCTTATAATTTTTGTGTGTGTCCCCTGAGGTAAGAGGAGAAGGTAATGAGAGCAGTACCTAGACTTCTTGGGTCAAAAGGGAGCCTGGTAGTAAATGACCCCAAATCCTGCTGTGGCCTGTTTAAGATCTTCAGTTTCCATGCCTCCTAACTGGTCTTGGTGTGATTCCAATCACCAGAACCCAGGAGGTGGAGGCAACAGCTTTAGGAGACCTTTACACTTTAGAAAATTCGTGATGCAAGTCTTTGGGAGTTTTATCTAAAATAAATGAAGATAATTTGTTATCTTACAAAGATATCTTTCATATTCTTTTTTAAAAGATTTTATTTATTTTTAGAGAGAGAGAGAGGGAGAGTGTGAGCGGGGGTGGGGGGTGGGAGGAAAGGAGCAGAAGGAGAGCAACAGGCAGGGGGAAAGAATCTCAAGCAAACTCTGCCGTGAGCAGGAAATCCCACGCAGGGCTCGTTCTCATGACCATGAGACCATAACCTGAGCCGAAACCAAGAGTCAGATGTTCAACTGACTGAGCCACCCATATGCCCCAGACATATTTCATATCTTTACTCTGTACTTCAAACTTTGCTTTACCTCTTTTCATTTGCTCCTTCTCGGAGGAAGAGGTGTTCATCGTGCTTGCCAAGGTAAACTTCTTCTAGGACCCTGAATACATTTTCTATTGCTTCTTCCAGGTCCTTACTACATTCACTATCTAATATCTTCCCTGTAACTTTAGTTTCTCTCTCTTCTGAATACAAATCCTCAGCCTGTGCAAATCTCAGGGCTACTTCCTGATTCAATCAAACCAAAATGTAACAAAAATGATTCAATAACATCTTCCCTAGACTTCATTCCCACAAGCGATGTCTGTTCTCTTTATCTTTTACTATGAAACAAACCACGGTGTTTTAAAACAATAATTTATTATCACACATGATTCTGCTGGTTGATTGAGGTCTAGAGGGCAATTTTCCCTCAGTGCCTCTCCTGTAGTTTTAAACAGTGACAGCTGGGGCTGGAGTCATGGGAAGTCCTTTTCACACTGATTTCTGGTCTGGCTTCTCTTCATGAATGTTCTTCTCATGGCTAGCTAGGGTTTCCTTCTCTTCCTTCACCGCAAAAAGTCTTGTAAAAATCCTAAACTGTGGTTGCTGTCACATCCTCTCAATGCTTTGTATCATCCACACCCATGTAGCTAATATTTACTGAGAACTTGTAATTTGTGAGGCACTATGTATGTCAAGTACTTTTTGAACATAATGTTAAGCAAAATCTATAAATAGATACAATTACTATTTAAATTCTCTATTTTAAACATGAGCAAATGGAGCCTTAGAAATTTCAAGTTTCTTGTCCATGGTCACATAATTAGCTGTTTAGTAGACTGGCCATCCTATTCTCTCCCATTTATTCTCTAATTCCTTACAGTCCGCTTTTTGTTTAATCTGAAGATCTTTTCAAGATTACCATTGATTTGCTGTTTATCTAGACCAAGTAGTTTTTTATTAGCCCTTCCTTGATCAGCTGTGGGCTTTTGATTGTGGTGACCAATCTGTCTTGTTTGAATGCTTATCTCTTGGTTTCAGTGATAGTATTTGATAGTGAGGATCATTTTTCTTAATCTCATTAAAGTTCACCATTCCAGTAGCCATTTCTCTACTCACTTGACTCCTAATATTTTATATTTAGCATTCACCTTTCTTCTAAACTCAACTTTCATAGTTTCAAACTCTTCACTACTCATTTCTGTCCAAATGCTCTGCCATTATTTAAACTCAACACGTTTCTAAATTATTCTTTTTATTCTTAAACTTGCTATTGACCTTTTCTCCATATGACTTATTTCTGATAAAGATCTCTATTACATTCTCAGTCACTAGCTCAAAATGTTGGTGGAATGAATACTTATTTTTTTCTTATATCTTCTTCTTTTGGGAAACCCATCTTCCCTGTCTCTCAGTCCAAAGGATACAAAAGGGGTTGATCCAAACTACACTCCTGTGGTGGGCATCTGACTTAAACTGAGTCACTGCGAGTCATACCCTAGTTTCTGGCTGAATCATATGTAAAGATGGTTCCTTTTGATGAAGACTTTCTAGCTTCTAGGGTAACGTGATTCTGGAGGCCAGAAACCATCTTCACCACCACCAATAGAGATAGAATCTGCCTAAAGATGAAGCCAACAAGGGAAAGCAGGTCTGAGGAAGTGTAAAAGACAGAATTTCTTGATTCAAATATATGAACTAATAAATTCATATTTTTGTTTAAATAAGTTCAAGTGGGCTTCTTGTCACTTGTAATCTACAAAGTCTTGATTGATGCCACTGCCATTACATTTGACTCTAGTTCTCTTATGCAAATCCTATTAATGGTACAGCTATAAAATTCTCTTATGTGTGTTACCACAGCCACTACTCTAACTCAAACTTCATCATATGTCATCTAGAGTAAAGAAGAGCCACCCACTTGCTGTAGAACTTTACTGTTCCAATCAATCTTATTCATTGCTGCCAGAATGATCTTTTTAAATTACAGTTTTGGTTTTGTCAAACCTCTTAGCTTTTCATTCAAGGCCATTTACAGTCTATCTGTAGAGACTTCTCTCCCAATACACTATATCACATAGCAGAATGCAGTGCTTAAGAGCAGACTATGGAGCCAGATACCTGAGTTTAAATCCCATATCTGCCACTTCTTAGCTATGTAAATTGATCAAGTTTCTTAACTTCTTTCTGCATCAGTTTCTCCACGTATGAAATGGAGATAATAGTACCTACCTTACAGTATTATGAAATTAAAGTAATTAATATTAATAAAGCACGTGGGGCATAATCATTACCAATTAAAGAAAGTAAAATGTTCAGGGGAAGGAGGTTTATTTTCTTTCTTTTCTTTTTCTTTCTTTCTATTATTTATTTATTTTGGTAACCCTTGTGCCTAACACATTCTGATTCATGGGAGGCCCCAATTAAAAGTTTACTGAATGAATGAATGAATGAATGCAGTCTCCGTTCTCTCCAAACAAAGCTTTTTGCTCCCCATGAAGGTCCACATCCATGTTTATACTTCTGTGTTTTTATGCCTATTGTTGATCTAGAAAACTCTCTCTCCAGTATATATAGATAGATAGATAGATAGATAGATAGATAGATGATAGATAGATAGATAGATAGATAGATAGTCCATACTAATACCTTATTCAAATGCTGCCTTCTTGAGTAATTTTTCTAAATCCCTCTTGCCAGATATAAATGTAATCCCCTTTAAAAAATTCATTCTGATTTATCTAGACTTCTCTCATGGCACATATTTTTTCTCTGCCTTACATTAGAGTTATTTATGTATGTGCATTACCTTCTTTCGAAAGAATAATGATTGTAGGAAGCGGAAGAAGGATTTTCTTTGCAGTATCCCATAACACCTAGCACAGGGTCTTGCATGTTGTAGACATTCAATACTTATTTTTGTATTACTACATATGACTATAATGTATATGCATACAAGGGACCTATTTCTAGTAGGAATAAATAGGAATATGTCAATACTGAAGCTCTAATTGGATTATGAGAAAGAAATGCTGCAATATTACTAAGACAAATAGGTTAAAGAATTTAGATTTAACTAACCAGATCAGAACCCACACTGAAAAATTGGCTTTATCTGCTTGCTTATAATGAAGAAAAGATATAGCAGACTTACTACAAGTATAAGAAAACCAAATCAAGCATCATTTTGAGGAAATGACTAGTGGCACAATCAAAATATACCTGATATATTAGAGGCAATAATTTGGACAGTAAATGATGAAATAGGCAAAATTAAATAATCACTGGGACCTGCCTGATCATCTGGAAACAGACTCAATAAGAATCCTCTTGCAATGCTCACTTAAGGCTCCCATCTCAGGTTCTCAATCTGACTTGGATCAGCCATACCTCTTGGAGTCTGTAAACCCTAACTCTCTAGTTAGATGCAAAACAATTAGGATGCAGATTTAAAGAAGAAATAAAATATGTTGAACTCATAGAACTGGAGAGCAGAATGGTGCTTGCTTGCCATGGGTTGAGGGGTGAGGGAAATAAGGAGAAATTGATAAAAGGGTACAAAGTTTCAGTTATAAAATGAATAAGATCTGAGGATCTAATGTATACATTGGTGACTATAGTTGATAATACTGTACTGCATAACTGAAATTTGCTAACAAAGGGGAAAAGGCATGTGAGGTGATGGATGTGTTAATTAACTTAATGATGGGAATACTTCCACAATGTATATGTGTCTCAAATCACCACATTGTACACTTAAAATGTCTTGTAATTTACTTGTCAATTAGATCTCAATAAAGCTGAAAACAAGTTAAAAATAGAAATAGAAATAAGAACAGAGTTTAGAGACAAATTTAAATCCACAGATTTAGCATTTTGTACCCAAATTTGAGAAAGGAGTAATGAACAGATCGTAATGATTATATTTGTATTTGCTTAATTTTAGGATGATTAAAGCATTAAGAGACTCTAATTGTTAAGGCATTTCATTTTTTAGGTTTGTAATTACAGTTTAAATGTCTGGTGAAATCTCATTACTTATATGCACAATTTACTAGTTGTAGGAGTAGCATATTAATAATTAGAAAATGCTAAAATAAATTGGAAATTAGAGAAAGTATAAACAGTACTAAATATTCCTGTCTTTGTACTAAGGACCCTTGAACATTAATGAATCTATCACAAACTGAAGTATAAATTGTCACTAATGAATCACAGCTTAAATATCTAGTGTTAATCTGCATTAACCCTATAGTGAAATATGAAGAAAATGTAACTATTCAGAGTAGTCCTATATTTGAAAAGTTTGTTGGAAATTAGCAAGTGACCTCGAATTCTTAGGAGGTGAATTTAAGTTGTATAATCACTGTAAAGAAAGTCCTTAAGTAAAACTATTATTGATAAAATTCACAGAAAGCCTCTAGGATATACTTTACTATGACTGTATTATTTTGCTAGGGCTACTAAACTAATGACCTCATTTTAACTTAATTATTTCTTTTAAGGTCCTATCTCCAAATACAGTCAAATTCTGAGATACTGTGGGTTAGGACTTCAACATATGAATTTGGCAGGGGAACCAATTCAGTGCATGAAAAGGACTTAAAGATTTTTATTGTATTGGTGAGAAATCATTTTTT
This sequence comes from Ailuropoda melanoleuca, assembly GCF_002007445.2. Lineage (NCBI taxonomy): Eukaryota > Metazoa > Chordata > Mammalia > Carnivora > Ursidae > Ailuropoda > Ailuropoda melanoleuca. The sequence continues at coordinate 87,297,760 of NC_048218.1, forward strand.
TAAAGTAATGTTCCTAAAATATAAACAAGTTGGAAAGGCAATTTCATACATTATTGTAAAAAAAGATGGAACAGAATTGAGCCCTGAAATAAACCTACACTTACATGGTCAATTAATCTATGACAAAGGAGGCAGGAATATATAATCAGGAAAAGACAGCCTTTTCTATAAATGGTGCTGGGAAAACTGGACAGCTACATACTGAAGAATGAAACCGGACCACTTTCTTACACCCTACACAAAAATGTACTCAAAATAAACACCTAAATGTGCGACCTGAAACCATAAAAATCCTAAAAGAAAACATAGGCAATAATCTCTTGAACATCAGCCTTAGCAATATTTTTCTGGCTATGTCTGCCCAGGCAAGGAAACAAAAGCAAAAATGTTTTTAAAAAATAGGACTACATCTGGGGCGTCTGGGTAGTGCAGTCGTTAAGCGTCTGCCTTCGGCTCAGGGAGTGATCCCAGCGTTCTGGGATCGAGTCCCACATCAGGCTCCTCCGCTATGAGCCTGCTTCTTCCTCTCCCACTCCCCTGCTGTGTTCCCTCTCTCACTGGCTGTCTCTCTCTCTGTCAAATAAATAAATAAAATCTTAAAAAAAAATAAATTAATTAAAAAAATAAAAATAGGACTACATCAAACTAAAAGCTTTTGCACAGTGAAGGAGACCGCCAACAAAATGAAAGGCTACCTACTGAGTGATAGAAAATATTTGCAAATGATATATCCAATAAGGAGTTAATATCCAAAATATATAAAGATCGTAGGGTGCCTGGGTGGCTCAGTCGGTTAAGAGTGTGCCTTCAGTTAAGGTCATGGTGCGAGGTTCCTGGGATGAGCCCTGCATTGGGCTCCCTGCTACGTAGGGAGTCTGCTTCTCCCTTTCTCTCTGACCCACCCCCTGCTTGTGCTCTCTTTTTCTCTCTCAAATGAATAAATAAATAAATAAATAAACCCTCAAAATATATAAAGATCGCATACAACTCAACACCAAAAATCAATAATCTGATTTAAAATGAATACACATTTTTCCAAAGAAGACATATGGATGGCCAACAGACACCTGAGAAGATGCTCAACATTGCTAATCATCAGGGAAATGCAAATCAAAACCACAATAAAATATCCTTTCACACCAGGCAGAAGAGCTAGTATCAAAAACAAAACAAAAACAAAAACAACAATAACAAAAACAAAACAAAACAAGTGTTGGTGAGAATATGGAGAAAAGGGAACCCTTGTGCAATATTGGTGGGAATGTAAATAGATATAGCTACTCTAGAAAATAATTTGGAGGGTTCTCAAAAAACTAAAAATGGAGGTACCATATAATCCAGAAATACCACTTTTGGGCATTTACTAGAAGAAAACAAAAACACTAATTCAAAAAGATATATACACTCCTATGTTTATTGCAGCATTATTTACAATAGCCAAGATATAGAAGCAACTCAAGTGTCCATCCATAGATGAATGGATAAAGATGTGATATATACACACAATGGCATATTTATCATAAGAAAGGATGAACTCTTGCCAGTTGTGACAATGTGGATGGATCTAGAAGGTGTTACTTTGAGTGAAAAAGTCGGACAAACACAAATACCAAAGGATTTTGCTTATATTTTTTAAAAAAAGCAAATAATAACAAAAACAAAAGAAAAATAGACTCATACATATAGAGAACAAACTAGTGGCTTCCAGAAGGGAAGGTGGTGGAGGAATGGGCAAAATAGGTGAAAGGGATTAAGAGTACAAATTTCCAGTTTCAAAAATAAATAAGTCATGGGGATGAAATGTACAGCATAGGAAGTACAGTCAATAATATTGTAATAACTTTGTATGGTGACAGGTGCTAACAACACATAACAGTGAACATTTCACAGTGTATATTATTGTCAAATCATTATGTTGTAAACCTGAAACTAATACTATATATCAATTATACTTCAATAAAAAATAAACAAAACACAATTTTAAAAAAGAAAGCCCACTCCTCCACTGGGAGCCTGCTTCTTCCTCTCCCACTCCCCTACTGTGTACCCTCTCTCACTGGCTGTCTCTCTGTCACATAAATAAAATAAAATAAAATCTTAAAAAAAAAAAAAGAAAGAAAGCCCAACTCTCAAGTATATCTATTCACAACAGTCATGTAAAGATAGAAAAGTAAAGTGATATATAAATAAGCTTAACTCAAGATAAACCCTGAACTTTATATCCCAGACTGTACTACAAATGTACCCTAAGATTGTTCCATAAATCACCTAGTAAAATAGTATTCTTAGTAAAATAATAACCTGGATCAGTCATAGACAAAGCTGTAAAATATAAACACGTACTTTTAATAATCTTTTACTTCCCATTTATAAAGCCTTCCCAGGTAGGAGATTAAGACCATCATACTCGAGCATTTGCCTCCCTACCAAAACTTTCTCAGTTTACACATATATCACTCTTATGGGTACAAACTGGCACCATATCTCTGGAAGGATTTGGCCATATTTTTCAAAATCATGTTTTGATTTGATTGATTTTCTTTTTATTGTGGTAAAGTTCATATAACATAAAATACACACTTGAACTATTTTAAAATGTACAGTTCTATAGCATTTAATACATTTACAATGTTATACAACCATCACTGCTACCTAGTTCCAGAACATTTTCATCACTTCTATGATTTTTTCAAAATGTAGAAACTTTCTTGATGTACTGTATATCCAGAGAGAGAAAAAGTGAAATAGCAGAGTTTCTTAGAGTCATTATATATGAAGTTCATAACAGAGGGACTAAAAATGTCTTGACATGAACAGATAAAATGGATAAAGAATAGTATTGTGTTACTATTTCACTGTATTTCATTACAGAGGTTAAGTTCATGTCAGTGACTGAGAATCATTTAAGAATTAGAACTTAAGCTTTTGTAAGGGAATCAGTGAAAGCCCCTGTAAACAGAATATGGCCAAATTTCATAAATAATAGTTTCATTATTTATTTAGATCCAAGAGTGCAAATGAAAGGAAATTAAAATTTCTGAGGGCCTACTATGTTCTAATTATTTGTGGCAGGTTTCCCCCATACATTGTCCAATCAAATTTGCATAAAAACATGTCAGTTACATATTATAAAAAAACTTTTTTTAATAGATGAAGAAACAGATTTTCATGAGACTAAATAAAGTATCAAAGGTGAAAGCCAATAATGATGGAGCTGGAAGTCAGACCTAATTCTCTTGTAAGTCCAAGGCTTTTTTTACTTTAATGGACATGAAATGTAATAGCAACCTGTGACTCAGTTTACTTTCAGATGAAAAAGCCATACATATATACTATATCCTATTCCAAAGCCATTAGGAGGAGTTGGTATAGACTGCATTTATGCAATTTCCCAAAAAAGAACATATTGTAAAAATAAAACCCAGGAATTCACAGTAAACTTTCCTCTTCCATTTTATAAAGGGTTCTATTGGGGTGATGCTTACCCTTCTTTTCTGTGATGTTCATGGCATAAGGGTAAACCTCTTGAAAACTTATATTTATATATTGGTATCTTTATCCCTAAGAGAGGGGAAATGTTTCTTACAATTGTATCTCAATGTTTTTTTCTTTATATTATGATAGTGTTGATTTCGTATCTTCACTTAAAATGACAGAAAAATTATTTTTAAGATTCTTAATATGTTTCACATATAAATGAGTGAAGTTTCATGGTTATCATCACATAATTCAAGTAGATTTTTAGAATGATTTTAACTCACCTCTATACAGTGCACAAAGATACTAGAAAAATTCATTAACAGTTAATCCAGACAAACTTATTAATAGTTAATTGAGAATGATTTAAAAAGGCATTCTCCAACTCTGGTATTTCTTAGAAAATAACATCCAATATTTTAAGGAAATTAAAAAAACACATATTTAAATTAACCTGAGGTATATTTTTATTTCCATATAATCAATCAAGATATACTACATTATTGAAGAATATATATTGGAAAATTACATTTTAAAGAGTGCTTCAAAAGTCCCAACCTGTTACAGATAGCAAAATCACATCTATATATGATAGGTGAGTACACTTTAGATAGAAATGTCATGTTTCCCATACAATAAAATAAATGTACTTTTAAAACTGAGGTAAGACCTTATTTAGTGAAAAGACAAATTTCTAGTTTGAAGTGGGATAGACTAAAAGAGAAGTTATTAAGAAAAGTGAAGAAGGTAAGATACTATATTTCTTAACTACGATGTTATTTCAAAGTTCTATAATCCCATTTCCAGTGGGATAATGAAGCTCTGATGTTCAGATTCCTGGTTTCAGAACTCAAATTTTGCCACTAGTGACATGCTAAAGTAGTCTTTAAAAACTGACTTTGAAATTACATATATTCATTTATTTCAAGGAAGAAATGCCATTTTTAAAATGGTTGAAGGTGATTCCTGCAGTATCAATTCTCTGCTATTCCAATTAATAGCAAGTGGAGGAAATTCTTTGTTATCAGTTCACTATAAGATCCACAGAATATTCAAATACATGAAAGAGAATTGACTTTAAAGCATCCTAAGTTTCTCAGATCACAGCTTTGCCTTAAAAAAAATTCAGTCCTGAAGATGTGGATAAAGTTCAATATTATAAAGTTAAGAAAGAAAGGAAAGAAAGAAGCAAGCAAGCTTGCATTTATTTATACTTGAAAGCCAATCCATCAATTTTGTTACATTTTATAGAATTCATAAATAGCTGTTTTCACATATATCATAATGTTCCAGGGAACATATTTTATTTTATCAAACCACAACTCTCATGAAATTTAGATGTGAAGAAAAAGTGGGTTAGTTTTCTTTCTTTTTCTTTTTTTTTTAATGAAATCTAATTTTAGCCACAGACTAACTGGATATGAATGATGAAATGTTTATATAAAAAGCAAATGAAAGTTTTAACTTCTTGATATCTATAATGTAAATGTTCTCCTGATGATCTAAAATAATGCTATATTATATACTAGTGGAGAAAATATTTAGAGTTGCCAATCATTAGTGAGTAGAAATTGAAATAAGAGTATATGAACATGATTTGGAGTAAGACAAAAAATAAGGAAATGGGGATAGTCCTACTAGAGGTTATGGTTTATGAGCTAGTGTTTTAAATCAGGAAATGTGCTTTAAAACCATCCAGGCTGAAGTTTCTCATTTTGAAGGTGGGGAAACTGAATGTGTGAAAAAATCACACTTAAAAATATAATTAGCCAGTTAATAACAATAATCAGAAATTGATTTCATATCATTGAATACACAGTTTATTTTCTCTTTTCTAGAATGGAGAATTCCAGAAACTGGAATTAGGATTCTGATATAAAGTCAGGGAAACAAAGTCATGGTAAGACTGTTTTTTAGTCCCCTTTACATTATGGTGCTTTTCAGCCTGTGTTGGTCACTATAATTCTACCAGACTTGAAATAGAAAGGAGCAGACAGATTTTCACATTCTTGATACTTCCAAGTCCCTAGCATCTAGCAAATGATTTGTACATGATATGTCAAGAATTTCAAAAGAATTAAATAATTATGTTTGCCAGAGAATGTATGTGTATAACTAATGTAAATTGTGCAGATTAAGATAGATTGCCAAATTATGACACTTTCCTATTTAAGCAGCAATCTCAAATGCTAGGAAAGGTCAACCAATTGTTTGAAAAGTACATCCCTCCTACCGCCTTTCTAAATAGCATGTGCACACAATATCATATACACACATTAACTGAATGCTTTCTGTGTGAGAGGCACTATACCTAGTGCTTTCCAAGTATTTGCAGTATTATGTTTGGTAACAAAATAATTTATCTTCAATTTATAGAAGAGTAAACTCAAGCTTAAATGTGGCTTATAATCAGCCTGTCTGATTCTAGGATTTACAGTTGTAATACTTGTCTATATTGCGTATGGATTTTAAAGTAGAAGATTATACTTTCTAATTAAAATAGTATTTTGAGTACCATCTTCATAATAGCTATTTCCACAAAATCCACTTAAAGGAAAAAAAGAAAACACTACTAGGCTTGGGAATTTAGATTAAGTATTTAAATAAACTATCCATTATCAGCCATTTTCACTAACCATATAATTTAATGGCCATTGTCTATCCTGAAACTATTTCACAAGCATCTATAATTTGCAAACAAACAAATTTTTAAAAAAAACCTCCAAGGATGATACAAAATAGAATTTTATACAAATGATGGCAAATCAATATGAATGAAGAAAAGATTGTAGATTTTTAACCCATAATAAGCAACAAATTATTACAAATTTTGTAGAAAGTAAGTTCTCCAAATGTGCAAAATTCCTAAGGATGAAAAAATATTAGCAAGGGTTTTTTTCACCTGTTCACCAAATATTTCTTGTGTACCTGCTCTGTGCAAAGAGGTATTAATGTTATTAGTTAAGGATAGGTTTATCTGGTTTATCTCCCATTTATATGAGCTGTGTGATCTTGAGCTAGTTACTCAAATTTAGAGCTTTGAATTTCTCATTAATAAAGCAAGTTATAATAATATTTGCCTGACTTTTGAAGGGAGGATTAGTTTATATAATTCATATAATGTACTTAGCCATGTATTTGACACATACTAAGTGTTCAATAAATAGTGTTAGCCATCCACCCAAGGGCACTACAGAGTGGGAAATCCAAAGATGAAATTGGCAATGTATCCAATTTGAAAGGAGATTAAGTTAATTATAAAATTAAGATAATAATTTCATGTACATGATAATACAGAAAGAAATATGGATAGAAAAAATATCAAAAATAGAAAAAATACTACAAATGTTTGTTGTAACTTTTTGATACAGTAAAATGATATAAATTAAAAGATACAATAAATTACAACTATTAGCAACTAATAATACAGGTCTTAAAGATGCCAAAACCTCAATCAGATGTAAATACACACGACCTTTAATCTGTAGACTCAGACAAACCCTGATTTCTGGTGCAATCTAGTTTGCTGTCATCTATTTATTTTTGCATTTAATCAGATTGCATCTTGTTTTTAGTTTTAAAAATCTATCTACTATTTGTTTGCATTCTCTCATATTAATGACTATGACATAAGCTTCCTAAGGGTGGAAATTGGTGTCAAACATGTTTTCCCCATCACAATAGATACCACTTGAATAAAGGAAGGAATGGGTTAGTTTAAATCATTTATGGAATGAAGCTGATGAGTCATAAGTTAAACATATAATTGGGAGATGTAATATCTAGGGCAATTATCAGTACACTGAATGACAAATTTGAGTGACAAAAAGTAACATAAAACCATTTTCTGCAAAAGTATGGCAGATTAAACACATTTTTGTCTCTTCTCCCTCCTGAGATATAACTTAAGTAAAAAGGAAATAATAAAAACTATTAAGGACTCTCAAAGACACAGAGAAAATGGGAGACATTAACAGAAGATATAAAAAGTAGGGAAATGATTGTCAACAATTTAACTGGGGAAAGAAAATGACAATGAAGTGTATGTAGAGAGTACACATGCAAAGAGATTCAATTCACCAAAGAGACACCCAAATATACATTCAGGAAGTGAATTCTACAGCACAAGTTGAGACAAAGGCACGTGTTGGAAAATGAGGATATGTTCAAAGTGTACATGGAAAGTCACTGCTCATGCTACTCTTTGTCTCCTCTCATGCTGAGAATGCCAACATTTAGACTCCCATCTTTCAGGCAGAAGGCTGGTTGTTTCCTTTCTGGAGGAATGGAGCACAATGTAATGGCTTGGCACTCATCGACAGCAGGCACAGTGCAGGACAGGGTATCTTAAATTTTAATGACAAGAATTTCCATATATATGAGGAAAAATTGAAACGAGAAAAAGAAAGACTGACATAAACAGAAGAAAACACTAGTATCATATGGACCAGAAGACATTATCAAAAAAGGGAATCAATATCTTTAGGGAGATCAAAGAGCAACAACTAAAAAGTATTGAGTCTGTTTTAAAAGGAAGAGAGAGAGGGAGAGGCAGAGAGAGAGAGGGAGAGGAAAAGAAATCATCAGAAGAAATCAACATAAGGAATTTCAAAAGAAGTTCTTTAAGATGAGAAGAAGTTGTCTCCCAGAAATCAGATTTTTAAAAATGACGTGGACACGGTAAATACGAACAAAATTATATGAGAGTTAGAGAAACCTAGGTTTCTTAGAGCCAAGTAAGAGGGGTTTCAGATAAAAAGAACAAAGGAAATAGAGAAGAGAAAAGCATCAGAATTTACAAAGAAATTCACCAGAAATGAAGGACATGCCTAAATCTGTAGAAGTAATCCTCATGAAGCAGCACTTAAATTTAAAAACATCAGAGACAAATATGCTACAAGATCTCAAAAGAGAAAATGTATTTTTAATAGAAAAACAGAATGACTCTGTATTCTAAACAGCAACACGGAATCCCAAAGGATAATGAAGAAATGTCTTCAAAATTTTGACAATAGAATTTTCAAGGTAGGTTGTATGTGGAATCAAACTAATAATTACAGATAGGAACAAAATAAAAAAAATGTTTAGACATTCAGGAATTCAATAAATTTATCATATTACATCCTTTCTTTTGAAGCCACTCTTAGATGCGTTCCAGCAAGATATAAAAATAAACTAAGATTTAAAAAGATATGGTATGGCTTCTACAGAGGATCTGTAACAGAAGAGCAGCAATAGAAAATCTCAGGTTGAAACTATGCAGGAGGCTTAGAGAACAATTGTTCCTGATTGACATAGGATGACAGAAGACTTCAGGAGATAAAATATTGCAAATCTTGACAAAGACTTGACAAAAAATCAAGACTTTGGAAAAATAAGCAATACATTTCCAGCAATAATATTTGTGGCACATCAAAAGTCTCCTGCTATGAAAAAGGCAGACCAACAAGAATCTATTATACTTAGTGGCCTCAAAAGTTCTAAGGTGAGAAGAAACCACAGATATATGTATGGCAGCATGTGATATCTGACAGCTAGGGCCAGTAGACAATAGGTCCATGGTACTTAAAGATGGATTCTAGTCATTAAAGATTGCCTTGTGGGTATGACTGAGTGGGCTTAGCTCCACTTCCCTTGTTTCAATAATATCAATTTGCAACATCCATCCTATGTGTTTGTTTTCATGGTGACAAAGTATAGTTGGAATATACTAAACCTATGTTATACTCTGAGGCAATGCTGGTACCTAGAAATAAAAAAAAATAATAATAAAATAAAAACTGACCTTCCATTCACCTCTGGCCTGTGAATGATCACAGAGCTGTTGGGAGTTCAGTAAGTCTCACTAGGAACCACAGTCATAGAAGGAATTTATAATTTCCTTGATCTTCTAAAGCTACAGACTTATTTTAAAAGCTTACAATGTATTAAATGATTAATAATGAAACGGCAGAATTATTCTATCATTCTAATTGCTAGAAATCAGCTGATGTATGCACAGACACATACATAAGGACGTTTATCACCAAAAGTAATAGAAAGAATTAAAATGATTTAAATACTCCAAAAATATATATACATTACCAATGACAGAACACAAATTAATAACATGGGTTTAATATAGTAAGTAAAAAATTATTAAACACTATGTACAGTATGTAAAAGATTTATGAAAAGTAAAATATACGTATTTATACATATTTGGACTAAACAGGATAATTTCCAAAATAATGGAATTATAAATGATTTTTAATTTTTATGAGTATCTATGCATTTTTAAGTTTGTCTATAAGAAGTATATAATACTTGGGATACGTGGGTGGTACAGTTGGTTAAGCGTCCCACTCTTGGTTTCAGCTCAGGTGGTGATCTCAGGCTTGTGAAATCGAGCCCTGCATCAGGCTCCATGCTCAGTGTGGAGTCTGCTTGAGATTGATTCTCTGCCCCTCCCCCCACTCACACTCTTTCTCTCTCTCTCTCCCTCTAAAACAAACAAATCTTTTAAAAAAGGAGTATATAATACTTTTAACAAAACTTCTGTATTTTACGTTATATAAAAGAGAGAGGAAGAAATTATACCAAGAAATCCATCTTGCTAACCTTACTTATTCCAAAAATTCATATCTGAGCTTCCTAGCTCCTAGGAAAATGAAGAAAATTCAATAGATCATACAATTTTCACTCTGTGAATCTATGTATCTATTATCTGTCTACATCAAAAATAATTTGAGATTTTTGACAATTTGTTATGGAGTTTCCAATAAAAGATGAAAAGCAATATAATGATAATATTTGTACTAGTAGATTGAAATCAATTACATTTGTTATACTGGTGACTATCACATATATTGGTCATTGGGGAAAGACACAGATATAATGTTTTGTAAGGAAAACACTACAGAAACTAAAGTTAAGTGTCTTGTGCTCTCTTTTGGTATGCAGCTTTAGGGGAATAATGTTTAAACGGAAATTTTACAAAAAATAATAGAGAAAATAAATAAAATAAAATAAAATAATAAAATAAAATAAATGCCATGGAGGAAAAAGTTAAATGGTTAAGCTGCCTTGGTTTCTGATGAGCTGGTGCAATGTGGGAAGTAAACTTGATGATCTGGGGCAGTAGGTGGTCAACATGTCTCGTAGATGGATGTTTCACCCAGTATGTTTCCCTAAGGGTGGACTACATTCTGATAGCATTAGATGATCTCTGTTTTGGTATAGTTCTGACTACTTCAGTCTTGTTTTTAAGGGAAACTGAGTCCAAATAATACAGATACGTGGCTGCTATAAAGAGCAGCTCTTTTTTATTTTTTTGGTAAAGTGAAAATAGCTTCATTTTGTTTTCTGATTATAATATTAATGTCTTTACTACTAAAATTGAGAAGATAGAGGAAAGCCTGAAATAGGAAGTAAACCATCAATAACCATATGGCCCTACTGTTATCATTTAAGTGCACACAACATTTAGTTATTAACATTTATAAATGTATACCCATATAAATATTCATGGGATATATTCATGCACTTATAAATATATGCAACATGTATATGTGTATAAATTATGTGTTAACATATACACATATGATAGCAATGTGTTATAAAAATGATTTTTTTACCTTAAGAATAGATCATGAATTTATTTTCCATATAGACAAAAGTGTATCTACAACATACTTAATTGTTAAAAGAGCAAGAATATGTTTTCAATCAAAGAAAGAATCATATGTTCAAGAGACCAGTCACGTAGATGAAAAACTGAGGTTTAATTATGAAAACAAAGGAGACTACACAGTCTTCTTACATACCATCATTCCTTTTAAAGGTGTTGTTTAAAAGTAACATAATAACATTCAAAACAGCAATAGATGTATATGTATCCATCCACTCAGATATTTAAGTATGATGAGCCTACATAATTTACAACTGCGTGTGAACTTGTGCGGATATTCATATGTGTGCTTTTACAATTCACATTCATGTTTAAATTTATGTGGCCATTCTTGGAATGCTTGGAATTATTACGGTAATACAGCCAGTACACAGGCTTCCCTCAGAACACGCCTTCCTTGCCAAAGGCACTGGTATGTTGGTACAACTATCAAACATTCACAAGCACCATTTATTTTGTGGGTCTCATTTTTCCCTTCGAATGGCATTTACCATCTTACCTGATCAGCATTTCATACTCCATATGTCTTAATGTCTTCTTTTTTTTCTAAGACACTTTAAGGACAATGATAAAAAGTGAGAATGCAGATGAAAAGTATCCTGTTTCTCAAAGCTGCAAATTCAACTTCAAGGGCCTCATTTTAGCACATTTCAGAGCTGCCTGATTGACTATTCCATATACTAAAGAATGAGCATCAATTGAGGCCAATCATGCTGAACTAAAAGGAGTTGTGGAAGCAAAAACTTTTGATGTAGAGTTCAACTGTAAGAGATAAACAGTATTATTCGACATTAAGAGGCAGCATTTTCTCATCTCAAAGCTCAAAAGAAAATTTTACCCTGAAATTTCTGAAAAATTTACAGTATACTGCCTGCATTAAACAAGTCATGTGAAGTCTGGCACTTGCCCTTGTGTAACCATTACATAGCTTCACCAGGGGTCCAAGTATGATCTTGTTTGGTAAACCCTTTCTAGGTAATGAGGGACCTTGTGGAGGTCAGAAAATATTAAAGACATCATTTGAGAGTTTTGGGGATTGTATTCATTTACAAATTAGTCTGATTATAGTGTTTAGTCACAGTGATTCCTAACCATTTTTAACGTTATGATGCACATTTAAAAAGTGGTAGTATTTGGATCACTGTCATAAATGTTGGTGGTTGCCTATAGCTGGAGACCAGACTGCAGGTACTGACAGCTGTAGGCTCTCCCTAGCCATTCAGGTAATCCATGTACAGCGTGGCAGATGGCATGGCCCAACAGACGGGGAATTTTGCTCTACAGTATCTCTGTACCGCAGTAAGCTTAGAGGGCCTTGTCCGTAGCTCATCGGTATACTGGCAAAGTGGAAGAGAATTCTGTAATTCAACAAAGCAAATTTCATATAAACAAAACCACAAAATAAGTACAAGTATACAATTGGAATCAGTTTCAAACATAGGACAGTGAAAATGGGTTTACAAAGCTTCACCCTAAAGTTAGAATCTTATAAAGGAAAAAGAAACCTCAACTACATAAAAATGTAAAACTTACGTACTTCAAATGGAGACAAAAGTAACATACAGACAAGATAAAAGTTTAATAAGTTTTATATGTAAGCATATAAGACAAATACACTAATAGCAAAAAGGGAAACAAAGTTTGCCAAGGATGAAATACAAATAAGATACAATGAAAATGAAAACAACATTAAATTAATTAATGATCAAAGACAGGACATGTACGACAACGAGATACTGCATACTGTCAATTGATCAAATAGGGTACTACTCAATTTGATCAAAGGTTTTGGGAAACATGCACTCTCATATTTTATTGGTAAAATTATAAATTATTATGTCTTTCAGGAAGACAATATATAACAAAAGTCTTAAATAGCTACATACCCTTTACTAGCTATTCTACTTGTAAGAATTTCACCGTGGGTAGGGGGAAATGATATATATAGTGATTTACATACGAGAATGTTTATCAAATGAAAATTAGAAAAAATTAAAATATACGAAAATTGGAAATTGGTTAAATAATACATGATATATCTACAGGTTGGGATATAATTCATTCATTAAAAATGATCATATGAATTATATTTGAAAATAGTAAAAAAATTAAATATTTAAAACTAAGAAATTATATTTTGTAAGGTAATGCATTATATAATATAGAGAGATGTCAATATAAATACAAAGACACATAGGTATTTAGTAACTAATCTAAAAGTATATATACAAATATTTTAATAGTAGTTTGGGTGGTAGAATTATTTTCTTCATTATGTTTATTTGAGTTCCCAATGCATATTTGTAACATGTACTTCTTATGTAAAATAGCTTAACTAACAAATAAAGCCTTTTCTTTCTTCTTGAGTTATACATGGTGGCAGATTAGCAAATGATCTTTTTTTTTGTAGGCTCCTGGACATTATGTGTGTTATGCTTTTTTAATTGCCTCAGAACTTATGGTTTGGCCATGACCTAATGGAGCATATCCAAAATCAGATTTTGATTAGCCAGAGTCTGTAATTAACCATGATTATTTCTGACATGTTCTTATAAGCAAGAGGCAATTTCTGAATCTATAATATCACAAAGTCATAATTAAAATTAATAATGATCCAATTCGATATTTATTGAGCATGTATTACATATGAGATATTGTGTTGTCTGTTATGGGGCTAAATGAAGAAAAGACATGGTCTCTAGCCCTAAGACATTTATATACTGGCAGAAGAAATACTACATGCATCACAAGGCAGACCGTGATCAAGGCCACGTAAGAGTTTGTAATAAAATGAGTTTAGAGAAGGGAGAAGTAATTATCTGAAATGACCTTCAAGAACCATAAAACTAAATTATTTTCAGTAATTTATACTTACTAAGGCAAGAGATAATACTTAGTTATTTTAGGAACTCTGCAACAAAATGGGTATGTATTAAAGGATTTTCTGTTTACTTTCCACTATTCAGAAAATTAAATTACCAGAACACTCCATACTCCAAAATTCCAGCTAATTAAGGCTTTATTTCTAAGGGCATAGGAAATATTTTCTCCATCATTAGGCTTAATTTTATTATTCTTAATTTCATTTCATTATCTAGAGCAAGATGAGTTAATGGTGTCCTTTATGATTACTTTTATTACATTTAAACTAAAATGTTTTCCAATACTTCGATTTTGTCATATTCTTTTTAGATCAAAAATAAAACTCTCGTCACATAATGCGATTGCCAATAATTCTCCCTAATATTCCCTTGTCTAAACATATCACCCAAATCAGAGGAGAAAATTTTGTCCCCTCACATTTTCAGCAAGGACAAATAATAAATTGGAGTAATATAACTATTGGGTGACTCAAGCATCAACTTTCCTATTAAAAGTCTCATTTTTATTTAGAGAGTGACAGAGAGAGAGAGAGAGGAGAGAATTAGATCTGTGAGATACATCTATGAGTAGGTAAGCTTTCTCCTTGAAAATAGAAAAATAAATTTGTAATATGGTAAAAAATATAATAGCTAGAACACTGATAGGAAAAACAAAACAAAAGATATTATTCTGACAAAGAGTGTACCAATATTTCTTTTCAATTACTGTTAGTAATTTTGCTATAAAAAGTACACATTGGATATAGGTTTGTTTTAAATGTGAACCTCCTATTATTGCAACCTTATGAAGGTTAAGAGCCCAAAACATGTAATTGGTGCTATTTCCTCAGTGTAAGAGTGTGCTAGTAGCAGGATATTTTCAACAAGCCTGAAATCTTAGAAGCAGAAGGGACTTTCAGAAATTATCAACATCTTATCCAATGCAGAAATGTCTCCTACTGCCCTTTTCTTGGTTTATATTAAATACCGATAAATTTTGGATCAGGATTTGAAGTGTAACTTAACAGTTTCAGAGTGTTTAAAGAAATTAATGGAAAGACTTCTGTTATTCACCCAGAAAATTTTCAAGTCCTTCATGAATTTTCCTTTTTTCAGGTATGCTTCTCATAATGTAAAAGGTAATATTTGTTCTATTTCCAGTTTAAAAATCCTCCTCCTTTGTGAAGGTATTATAAACATAAAGACTATGGAATAGCTTTGTACATGCTTATTATAGAGAGATTACGTTTCTTCTTTAATGAACCATAAGGTAGAATTATTTCTTCTAAGTCTTTTCAACTGTTTTTCTAGCAGGTAGACAATGATAATGTATATGATCACTGGTATTTCAGACAGAAATTGGTGTCGAGCACTAGCAGGTAGCAGTTTCTTTAGACAATCATAAATCCTGGTTGGAGAGGACCATACTTTATTGAATGTAATGGCAAGACAGAAATCCTACATTTAAGAATAGGCTACCATTTCAGAAATTTCAAAATAATGTCTACAACCTTGTGTTAACTTTTTGGTTATTATTTATGCTTTTATAAATTGATACCTTCAGGGAAAGCTCTTCACATTCTAAAGCAGGAGTCAGCAGACCACAGCCAGCAAGCAGGAGTCAGCAGACCACAGCCAGCAAGCCCGCAGCCAGCAAGCCTGCCAACTATTTTTGTAAATAAAGTTTATTTTGAACACAGCCATACCCATGCCTTTATCATTGTCTATAGCTGCTTTCTTGGCAACCTACAATAGCAGTGACAGAGACCACCAGGTCCACAAAGACTAAAATATGTACTGTGAACTTTCAGAGAAAGTTCTCTGGTACCCGCTCCAGAGTCAGACTACTATTTTTAAAATGCATGTAGGAAACTTGCATAAACTTTTTTGCTTTTTTTTCCCCTCATTCAGGATGTATAAATTAATATATACATAATAGTAACATATGTTTGTTTGTGTATGTGTATATATAATTTTTTTAAAAAGTGACTACTTAAGGTAAGCCAAAAAGAGTACAGTATATCAAATTGTGGTATACAGCATTATCAATGAAGGACTATTTTGTTAAATTGTTGATTACTAAAAATCTCTAAAAAGCAATAGAGAATTACAAACTTATAATTTTGCTTCAAAGATATTTGAGATATCTATTTTTCTATAGCTGAGGAAACAAATGGATGAGGCATGGCCACCCTAAGTCTTCTGTCATAGAACTAGGTCTTCTGTGTGTTTGTCTCTATGAAGGGATATATTGAAAGGATAATAACATCCCTTATATATTTCTCCATACAGATTATTAGTGGGAGAAAAAAACAGGTAAAACTGAGAAGAAAGGCCAGTTTCTTAAATGAGTCACCAATATCACGTTGAGTTACATTAGTCACTAAAAAGCATGGAGCAGTACCTTCTGGAAAGAAGTAATGTGGCTGCATTAACAATGGGAGAGTCAAAAATAATAAGGGAAAAACTTTCCTTCCTTTTAATCTTTCAGTTTCCACTGAATGGAATCGACTTGGTGAATGTTAATCCTTTTCTTCCTTTTATAGAGAAGAAGACTAATTTGATATTGGAGGGAGACATTTTTATTATCCAGGCACAACGCTCTCTTATTCTATTCACACACACAAGAAAACATGAAAATGTGAATTAAAGGGCATTTTTAGTCTCATTTCTGGAATTTCCATTTTTATTAAATGAAATCAACCCATTTCCTCCATTTTGGAGCAGAAATTGCAACTTATTCACCTGGTAGGTGGTAAGCACTCAATAAATGTTCACTGATGTAAGCTTATTCTTTTAAAGAAACATTTTCAGAGACAAATTTAACTTTTTTTTCTTATGAATATACTGGAATTTAATAATTTTGTGGTTCCAACATAACAAATGATAGTCTATTGAACTGAATTACAAATTCACTTGCCTGTCCAATATTTCTTCCTTTGCTAATAAAATAATGGATCCCAGGGAGGTGATTCTTCCTCCAAAAAGTGTTTAATCTTACCCATATAGGAAAGTAGAAATACAATGTTTTTTGAGCCTAGACGTCAATAGAAATCATTAACCGTTAGACGTCAGGCTTCAAGTTCTCTAAACTTCCTCATTAAATGGGTGTTGGGATGGATGGACAATCAAGTGCCTTCCAATGTAACAGAGGTCATATGGAAGCTTTGCAAATAAACCAGGAAGTAAATCAGTTTGGATGTAAAAATAACATCACACCAATAAGACGAAAATGGTTTTGGGAAAATAAGATGCTAGCAATAAGAATTATATAACTTTGAAGTTAATAATCTTCTTTTAAAAGAAGGACTAATTTCATTGTGTATATGTAAGGGGGTGTTTAAAAGTTATTTTTAAAATGATTTAGATTAAGAACAACTGACGAAAAAATTAATATGTGAAATGCAGTTAATTAATTAGATTTCTTAGACCACTGCAACAGAAATATACTCTGGTTACTTTCAGTAAAAAGAAATTGATTGGAAAACGATCTGGAGCATCCAGAGTAAGTGGGAAGGGAGGAGGTCAAGGACTGAAAAGGAGAAGGAAGTGTGGCATTCCTGGAGTGCCAGGCAGTGGCATTAGGAAATGTTCTCAGATCTTGGACAGATTGGTCAAAATGATGCTGCTGAAAAAGAATTCAGTTACTTCCAAAAAGTCTGTTCATTTTTATGCTCAATTGTACTCTCAAAGTACTTTGTCTCCATGTCAAATAAACGCTCTGAAGGCTATAAGATATAGCTATCATATACCAACATATTGAAAATATTCCCTGCCAAGTACCTTAACTGCAGAGTCATGGTTTGAATCCCTAAATACAAGGTGGTACTTTATCCAGCTATTCAGCTATGATGTAACAAGAACTGCCTACCTCCCTGCTTTTTGGGGGAGTAGGGGTCTTCATTGTCCTCTATCACATTGTTTTCAGTTCATCCACAGTCACAGTCAGGGTCTATTATAGTTACCATCCTGTTTCTGACAGCACTCTCCATATAAATACTTATTTGTGTTTCAAGTGGAAAAGAAAGATCCAGCTAAAACGGTGAAAGGAATTTATCTATTTCTTAATTAAAAGTCTAAAAATAGGCAAGAATTGATCCAGCAACTTAAACATTATCATCAAGGACCTGATTCTTTCTCTCTGACCTCTCTTCCGTGCCCAGGCCTTACTCAGACTCCAGACCCACAACTCTTGCATTTCTACTATGGCAGTAAAATGACTGTAACAGTCTTACCACACATTATCAAGGGAAAATAGGGTGGTCTTTCCCAGTGGGCTCCAAAGCAAAGAGAAAAAGCTCCTGCTTCCTCCAAGGCAGCCCATTGCTCACTGCCTCACTGGATCTGTTTGTATAACATGACCATCCATGAACTGACTGCTGTGGACATAGAAGTGGGTTGCAGTAACTGGGTTAAGACAACCAGAGTCCACTTCTAGAGGGGAGGGTCAGGGCAACCCCATACATACCATCTGGCTGAGAATGGAAGGGAATGTCAGGCCTGGCAAAACCTGGGTGTTAATCTCTAAAAGAGGGGGAGTGGATAAAAGGCAAAAATCACAACTGTCTGTTACATAATTTGGAAACTATCACATTGTCTTATGATAGTTTCATAAAGAACAATGTTCCATTTATAAAATAAATGATACATTTGATGTTGTAAAGGAATAGGAGACTGGTTTATTCTATCTAACTTCATTATTTTTCTTCAACATATTTCCATACACAGATAATTTCCAGTAATTCATAGTACGCATAGTCATTTCTATTATTAGAAAAGAACTGTGAGAATGACCTTATTTCACACAAGACACGGTAATGGCTTTGGTCCCTGATGACATGACATCTGCTGGATTCAGATCAGTGATCCAGAAATGAAAAGTTCTATCCTGTTGTCCAGTTTTTAAAATTTCATATGCCAATAACTAATTTAGGGCTTTGTCTTTTAAATTAGAATTACTTAAGGTAACTTCTGCCTTCCTTGTATATCTTTGATGTCTTTTTCCGTTTCTAATCTTCTGGAATATGAATAATAAAAACAGTCTCCATACCCACAGATATCCGTGTCTATTATATGCCAATTTAACTATTTTCACTTAGTCTGTAAATAAATATAAAATAATGTGCATTGGTTTTCATTATTCTTCTCTAACTGGAATCCATTTTTCCTTGAGATAAGCAGGGTAATTTTTTTTTTTTTACATATATAATAGCACTACTTAAGTGACTTCTCAAAATAGTCCCTTAATGTATTTTTCTAAATATTTGTGTAATATCTTTTTTTAATCAAGATTTTATTTATTTATTTATTTATTTATTTATTTATTTATTTATTTATTTGTCTGAGAGAGAGGAAGCACAAGCAGGGCAGAGCAGCAGGAGAGGGAGAAGCAGGCTCCCCGCTGAGCAAAGAGCCCGATATGGGGTTCGATCCCAGGACCCTGGGATCATGACCTGAGCCCAAGGCAGACACTTAACCGAATAAGCCACCCAGGTGCCCCTGTGTAATATCTTTTTATGCCAACCTTAATTTTATTAGAATTTTTAAAGTTAATTTAAATATTTGTCTACAAAATCGAATCACTTCAATAAATATAGTTTTCATCCTTCCTCAGTGATAATATAAATATGTCCAGGTGTTTTAATCGCCATCCACCATAGACATGGAGGAAATACACAGGGAAATCCCTTAATCATTTTATTCGCAGGCTAAAAGCCATTGTTACCAGCAATTCAGATTGGTCCTTCATTATACATCCTGCCTATAACCAACTGCATTGTTATTCCGTGTGATTAAGTCTTCCAGCTCTCTCTCTTCAAGCAAGAGATGTCCTGGCAGGGAGTTTGGTCTAAGTACAAAAAAACCCCCACACAACTATTACTCATTAACTTGCAGGTTTTATGAGAAGCTTTTTACATTCAAATTCAAGGATAATCATTTTATGAATTATTTAAACACAGATGAACACAGATGTGTGTAAATGTGCATGTATACACACACACGTCATTCACACATTATACCTGGCATAGAAACTATCTTCTAAGTAATAATTAGCATATTTCATAATGATTGGTCAAATCATAGATGCCAGTTAGTCTTCATATTGTCTACATAGTTTAGATTATAGCCAGATTCAACACGAGTGTGAAGAAAGGTTCGAACTCCAAGCTAATAATGCATGCTTCTTTTCTAATTCATAGTCTGCCTGCCTGCAGTCTTCGTTCGATTTCATTTGAAACCACTAATCACACCAAAGGTTCAAAGAAACATCTTTGATGTAGAATTAAACAAAAGTTGAGATATTTCAGTGAAGAGCAATGCTCTTCTGACAAGAGAATATCTCAGCTATTCCTGCTATTAAACATCATGCCATTTTCCATCTCCATAAGGTCCATTTTCTCATATGTCACTTTTCCTTTTGGCATTTCCATTTCAGCAGTGTTTGCTTTGGTTTGGTGCTCATCTTTCCCAGACTACAGAGGTATTTGATAGACTATTTTAATAAGGGTAAAGGAAATAATACAAAAACATATATTTTTAACAATTCTAGGAATGCTACACCAAGAAACTATCCACCATATCTGGATTAGACACTTTTCCTGCTACATACACACAACTTCCAAGTGAACTTTTCTATTAACATGCATTTTTAGATTAAGTGGTTTACAGAGAATATTAAAATTTATTTAAGTAGATTTTGTGTAACTAATTTTGCAAATTAATAATGAGATGTGATGTAGATTCCAGAAAGGCCTTTATCTTTATGGACTTCATAGGCTATTATGCATGTCAGAGAAGGTAGCTGCCAGGAATTCTCTTGATATAAAGGCTCTGTGGATACACTGGGGACTAATGATCAAAACTGGGGCTGAGGCACTTGTAGGAGGAAGGACAAAATCTGCTCTTAATTCTCTAGATAGTGCCTCAGATGGGCCAAACAAACAAACAAAAGAGGAGAAAAAGAAAAGAAAACAGAAAACAGAAGAAAAGAAAAGAAAAGAAAAGAAAAGAAAAAAGAAAAGGAGAGGAAACTATACTTCATTCATTCATAGAACACCATTTGAGAACTTACTATGTACCAGGCACTGTTTTAGATTCCAGGAAAACATCAGCAAACAAAACAGACAACCATCCCTCCATGTCCTCACGGGCCTTACATTTTACAGGGGAAAGACTGGCGACAACATAATCAATACATACGTTATATAGAATGCTGTAAGTGCTATGATAGTACAGGACTCAGGAGTACTTTGGAGGGATGGGGTGGCAAATTTAAATTAGGTAGACAGGGTAATTCTCACTGTGAAAGACCATGACTGCAGCAGAGTGAGCAAAGGGAGAGTAGTAAGAGATGGGACTAGTTAGGTCAGAGGTCAGATCTGATAAGACTTTTTAGGCCACTATAAGGACTTTGGCTTTTACCCAGAATGAAATGAGAAGCAGATCATGACATGGTCTAAGTTAGGTTTTTAAGGAGTAACTGTAGCTGATATTTTGAGAATAGATTGGGGGCTAGATGTAGAGATGGAAGCAAGGTGAGCAGATAGGAGGCTACAGAAATCATCTTGGATGGGACAAGAATGGAGACAGAGAAGATAGTGAGATGCAACTGGATTCTGGCTATATGTTGATGGCAGAAAACCAACAGAATTTCCAGACTGGATGAGCAGTGTGAGATAAAGAGAGGAATAAAGGATGACTCCACTGTTTGGGGGCCTGAACAACTGGGTAAGAGTTAAGATGCCCCAGGTCAGACAAGAGACACGCTGTGACTATTGACATGTAAAGAGAGTCTGGTGCATCTAACTGGTCCTATGACACATTATGTCTAAACCAGCCCCCAGTGCAACTTTTGCTACATCTCATTCATAGATGAGTCATAGAGAGTAAGTAAGGCCTTACTCTCAGGAAACTATCTAAGAATGGTGGCCCCGGAGACTAGGGGTATAACTCCACACACAGTCTCAAGACTGCTGAAGCTAGAGATCAGAAGGATAAACATGAACTTCAAAAAACACATCAAATTTATCATTCAGGAAGCTGATAATGGTAAACAAATAAGGAGCAACGCACCTGGGCAGCAGAAGTCGTCCAGGTCACTGATGTGTGAGTCCGAGTAAAGAAGAATAGAACAAGAGAGTGCATGCTAGGGATGTGGGCTCCAGGAGCCTTGGAGGCTAAGTTCTCCTTAAGCTCTGCCCTCCAAGAAGAAAGAGACCCTGGAAGCCTAAGATTCTAGCACCCTATTCTGAGGAGAAGGGTAAAGCTAACACGCCAATACACTTTATTACAATCTGATCTGATGTGGTCTTGTGTTTTGGAATTGTTAAAGGTGCTCTAGATGTGTGAAATTATTTAAACAAGAAGCCCCTTAGACAGAGATGGCTTTAATGCCTTAGTCCTGCAGAAGCTATCAAAAACCTAAGCCTGAAATGCTTCAAGATTAAGAAATCAAAATGTAAAGACAACCAGTCAGGAACAGCCAACTAGCTTTCTCAAAGAATGCAACTCCTTAAACTATAGGCAATCAAATGATTTCCTTGCTTTGCTTCCACCACTTCTGGTTTGGCACTACTGGATTCAAATCAAGTTTTGCTCAACTTTTTAATATGTCTCAGTTTATCTTTTAACAAATACAGTCTTTTTTTATTCTCACAATAACCTTGTTGAAGTAGCTTAGACAGTGTTATTATTATCATTACTATTACTATTATTATTATTATTATTAGTCCTGTTTCACAAAACAATCCATACTGATGCTGGAAGAGATAAACAATTGACCAACTATCGCCAATAAATTGTCAAGCTGGAATAATTCGTTCTAGGCATACATTTAGACATCAATATTGTGATTTCTACATTGCTTCTGGCTCTCTATTTTTAGCTAAAAACAGTTGGAAAGCCAGGAATCATTAAGGCAATTGGTGGTTGTATTTCAAATTACAACTAGTCTAAACAGGCAAAGAGTACCACTGATAAGAATAGCAGTTAGCAGCTCTGTTACCTAAACAAAGAACCACATCACCAAACTTTCTACCTCCTCTTTCCACATGACAAAAAGCAAAGAAAAAAAAATTATGCTGCTGGTTAAGGCTAGCAATTTAAACAATGTAATTTGCTTTTCATTATTCAGTTGTTAACTGTAGTTCTTATCAATACTTGGCCTCATTAACTTTGTTTCTAATCAATACCAAAGACACACACATACACACACCCTGTGAAAATCATCTACATCATTACATATTTGTGTTTTTATTGGATATAACATGTAACAGTATTCTAATATCTTCAGAATGATTTTGACATTATCAAAAGATAATTTACTTTCTTTACTAAATGAAATGAATTGACTTATTGCTCGCTTTTCTTAGGATAAATAGCAACAGTAATTGAATACATAGGATTCTTAATTTGGAGTATACAATAGCAGTACCGTGGCATTTTACTGTGATGACAGCAGTTCTATAATATGATTAAAATATACCTTGTAAACATGATTTATGTTACTTGCATGGTATTTTCAAATAATTATGTCTTTTAAGAGACATTTTATGATTTGAAAGTATTGACTATTATAATGCTGTTCAAATAAACTGTGGACTGTTTTCATAAATATGTATATTTTATGAATGCAATGATTAAAACTGGGTTTTCCTGACAGATGAACTTTTAACATAATAGGAAACATTTTACTCTTTGTGCACTCATGTACACTACTCACAGTTAAAGGACATTTATCTGTATTGTATTTTCCTTTTAATTTCACTCCTGCCAAATAAAGCATTTGGCTGGGGAACAGTCCTTCTGGTGAACTATCTTGCTCCTCAATACATCTGTTTGACTAAAAGACCCAGTTGGCCATAGTTTTGCTCTGCTTCCAGGACTAGCGGCTCCAAAGCGTGAAAGAATCCTGGCTATAATCTACATGTCTGCCAGTCTAATCTCATTACCAGCAACTCTCTGCAGCAAAGCAAAATAAATTGTACCTCCCCTATCTGAAATTTCAAGCTTGTAGAGTTGTTTCGAGGACACAACAAGATAATTAATAATATAGAAGTATGTCCTCAGTACAGGACCTGGCACATACACGCTCAATAAATATTAATTTTCCTTTCTGCACTGCTTTCAGTTCTTAAGGCTGAGTCTCCCAATTGCCCACACACACACTCCTAAGAGGAGCCCGTCGATCCTAGTATAGGACACCCATGCTTGAAGGGACATTCATCATCAACCCCATCTAGGAAGACCAAATACATTCCTTTGAGATGATTTTAAAAAGTAAATGGTACTAGTCCTGAGAATGACTGAGTTGAGGTCAAACACAGTTATAAAATAAATAATAAAAGTGAGGAAAAATTCAAATGATAATAGATTAGGAGACATAAGTAATTGATCATTAAATTCCCTGAAAGTTAGAAAAAGAGAAAGACTAGAAAAAGGATTAATAAATAAAGAAGCCTGGAAAGAGAAGGTTCACAGGGACTAGAGGAAAATAAGAGGAAGATGAAAGAAAAAGAACCAAAGAAGCAAATCAACTCCAATAAAATTTATTGTATGCCTGGCACATGGGTTACTATGTGAATGCTGTCTGAAGAATGCCTATCTTTTTTTAGCATTTCTCAAAATACTGTGTGTATCTATATTCAACAGGATAAGATGTAATTATTAGGATACTTTGAGAATACATATAGTACATACACAGTGCAGCAACTTGGTTCATAAATCTTTTGCTCAACTACTACTATTTCTAGGAAGGCTTACTTCCCAGGTACTTATCTTGTGTGTCTATAAAATTCTTATTTCTTGTTCAGACATGTTCATTTTAAGGAACAATGCCTGAATGCAGTGGACTCATCCAACTATGTGTCCACGTTCAAAAGATGTTATTGGAGTGAGCAGAGAAGAAGTTTACAAATATAATTCGATTTTCTTCATCTAGTAAAATGCTTAAGGAAATTAGAACAGCTACAGAATGTAACAAAGTATCAAGTGGCAATCTCAAAAGCTTATGTTAAATCGCTACCTATGTGTTCCTCATAAAATTACCTGAGACCAGCATCAGAATCTCACCCAGATAAATTATGAGTCTGACCTAAATTTACGGTTTACTTTTTGGGTTTAAAGAAGTCAATAATTTCAAATAAAACCAATAGGTTGGTGAACACGTAGACACAAATAAATGACTTTTAATGCAGCAATGCATCTATTAGAACAACTATCTTGTTCAACATGATGAAAAGATCTTTTGAGAAATTTCTGAACGTGTCACATGACAGTTGATACAGCACTTTGAACGATTATCTCAAAGGGAGCTGAGAGCTATATTGCTGCACTTAATGCTCCTCAAGACACGACAGATTAAAAGACCATTCCATAGGCCATGGCCTTCTTTGCCAACTGCACAGATTTTCCGAGATACTTAAAAGGCTTTGCCTAACTAAACTCTATGTCTTCAGTCTATGGATACATATTTGAAGGTAACAATTTTCATGATTTTATCTTCTGAGATGCATTTGATGACTGGAAATTTAATACTGAATAGCAGCCTCTTGAAAACTTCAGATTTAAGGAGCCTCCTGTGCAAACTGAAGAATTCACTGAATAAAAAAATTATTGTAATTTTAACAGACTTAGAATTTAAATGATTACTTTAACATTCACGCTGAGATTTTTTAGATGTTGGCTAATGTTGGCTAATACATGTCCCTTACATAAGTATATTTTAGCTTCCCTGATTCTTTCTTACTGAAAAGTGAGTAACAACTTCTTTTCCGATAGTATTTGATGCTTAGCCTCAGCAATACTATATTAGAAATTTTGCATCTCTAAGCATG